>NC_052313.1:41856455-42006455 GCF_016432855.1 Salvelinus namaycush | reverse complement strand
AGGGTTAAGGTTAGGGGAAGGGTTAGCTAACATGCAAAGTAGTTGCAAAGTAGCTAATTAGCGAAAATGGCAAAGTTATCTGTGATCAGATTTGAACACACAACCTTTGGGTTGCAAGACGTTCACGTTTTATGCCAACCCATCCTCCCTGACCAACCTCCCTCCTACCATTTCTGTCTCAAGCAACCTACTGTCTTTATCTGTGATCGTAAACTGCACACCAAAAAAATATACAGTCCAATAAGCAATTTATGTCTATTTCACAATAATCTGTGATACTGGGTTGGTTAGACAGACCCATTCTCCCACCACCTTCTGCCTATTTACATAGCTGACATTGGAGTCCTGTTGTAAACTAGCAGTTTACCAGTCTGTCTGAGGGATGATTATAAGGCCTACTGCAATGAGCCCCCCTCCTATGATAGGAAAAGGGAATCTAGAGCACCATAGTTTTGCTGAACTCTTTCAATTAAAAAAATACTGGTTTGGAGAGATTTCAGCATCCTGTCTGCTTTTTCTGTGTTCCCCACTCTGTTTACTACAGCAACACTTTGGGGTATGTCCTAGTATGACCGTGACGATCGTCTGAGTTCTTTCTCTCACCATCAGTCGTGTGAGGTGGCAGCCCAGGTTGGGAGAGTCGATGAAGCCGAGGCCGAAGACCCGGACGCTGCGACAGTCGAACGCTCTGATGTCACACAGACCACTGTTCTCCAGGTCTGTCAGCTCCACGGGCTGACCTGAGGATAGAGGAGAAAGGGATGAGAGGGGAGAGGAGAAGAGAGATAGATCATCAGAGTTGAGGAACGACGGAGTGGAATAGGTTTAAGTGAGGAAGCTCCAAATAGAAAGACTCAATATGCAAGTCTAGTGCAATACAAGCCCACTCGCTGACAAACCAAAATGGAAGATTCACCAATCCAAGGGCCCTCATGTATACATTACGTACGATGTGACAAAAATGGCACGTTGTCCTTGACTACAACACAGTTAGTCAAATCCCAGAGACGGTTGCAATAAATACATCACCAGCCAGACACAAAGTCATAGAATTGGGAGGTCATGTTCAAGTACATTGTCATGAAGCAGCACACTGTTCCATAATACCTGCCAGAATGAGTTTGACATTTGGAAAGAGTCACTTTGACTCTGTCTGCATAAAGTACAGTACTAGTACGTCTGCCTCCTTTCATTCTAGTTTGATTCTACTTTCTACAGAAAACAATGTCATAAGTGATATTCAACTCTTGAAGTCGGTGGCATTTGCTTGGATAAGGTAAGACGCTATCCCCACAGCATAACAACAAACAATCAACACAAAAGAGGAGACAATTCCCCTTCAATGTCCCCTCCATGATCTGTGCTCTGGCCCATGGGCAGACTTGATGCTCGCCTGTGATCAGTCGAGCTATTAGCTGGATTTATTGGCGCGCCCTGCCATATTCCCCTAGGACCCTGATCCCAGATCAGCTGCTATAAATCACACAACACACAGAGAGAGGTCACGGATGGATGCCCGGACCTCTACCTGGTGATAAACAGCATCCTACTATCTCCCATCTCTTAAGCAGGGTCTATGTTCCTACCAGAATAGGAGTACTGATCTAGGGTCAGTTTTGTCTTTTAGATTATAATTATATGGACCATAGGGACCTGATCCTAAATCAGCACTCCTTTGTGGATGTGGATTAGGATTACTCACTGTATCCAATATTAAAAATAACTTGAGAGTGCAGTAGTCTAATGTTGCAGACTTAACAACAACATGACCAATACGCTGATGAAATCCAATTTTAAGATAAGATGTTTTGACGTAAAATTATGCCCAATCTCTGAGCAGTTTGCAAGTGAATACTCACTGATAGCCAGACTGCAGTCGTAGAAGCTGTGGCCAGGATAGCATTGACAACCCCACTCAGTGCACTGGCCGTTCCCATTGCAGAAGTTGGGGCAGCGCAGTGCGGTGAGTACCGTCCCAATGATCCCCTCAACCCCATCCATCCCAGCCCTGGACTCCCCCAGCTCCAGAACCCTCTGGGTCCGGTTCTCCAATAGCCTCCTCTCACACTCGTTCTCCAGGTAGTGCACCAGAGCCTCCTCCCAGGCCAGGTCATCCTACAACATCAAGTTCAGGAAGTTCAAGGTTAACTGCACTCACATTGCAGTCAATGGAAACTGAAATCCATGAGCATACTGTACAATTGGCTTAACAAAAGGGACACAGACAAGACCTATACTAACAAGTTACAAAATCAACAACGGTAGTGTCCGAAATGACACCATATTTCCTAGCCCTGTGGGCTCTGGTCAAAAGTAGTGAACTATATAAGGAATAGAGCGTCATTTCAGACACAAACAGAAATACCTTGAGCTGCAGGTCCAGGATGCACAGGTCCACTGCCTCATCCAGCCTCCGGCCCAGCAGCCCTCTACACACTGTCCCCACCGTGGAGTTCCCCAGGGCTAGCTGGCACACCTCCAGGGCCTTGACCGAGGTAAGCCCACTCGGGGTGGGCCACACAGGCTGGGCCACTGGTCGCTCTGCAGACAGGTGGTGGTCCTCAGGGAAGAAATAGGCTAAGCTCTCCAGGTCCGCTTGGCTCAGGGACTGAGAGGTGAAGATGGGCTGGAACTCGTACAGCGCCTAATAATGACAATAGTAATAATAGCAATAATGACAATAATAACAATAAAGGGCCATTCAAATAAACTCAAGGACACTATACAACAAGAAAAACAGAAATAGAAGAAAAGATTCAAAGGATGAGCACCTGTCTCTTTGTCTTGGGCCTGTTGTCATCTACGGCAACCAGGAAGTCTCTCCTGAGCTCCCTGTCAATCTCTCTCTCACTCTTATCACCGTGGTCCCCAAAACCACCGTAGTCCACCATCTGGGAACTCGGCTGTTTGTGTATCTCTATAGGCAGAGCTGGCCCGTTCAGGATGGACACTCCCTGGTGGTCACTTTGTTCTGGCTCAGAGCTCCTAATGTACTCAGAGGTAGTGTCCACCCAGGGGAAGACAGAGGTGTAATCCACGTTGTCGTGAGACTGGCACTGGGCCTGGTGCTGGGGCGACGAGGGGTTAAAGTTATAGTGGCTATCGCCGGTGTGGCCCGTGGTGAAATGCAGAGACATGCTGTAGCCCTCCTGACACCGACAGAAAGGGCGTAGTTCCTCCACCTCCATTACAGGGGGCATGGTGTCAAATAAGCTCTCCCCCGCGGCTAGCCTGACACAAAGAAGAAACAGAGGGATACGGATCAGACAACGAGCTATCTCATCAGACTCTGAATTAGAGTAAGCCTTGGGGATAACACAGGATTTGAACAAGGCTTTCTTTTCTCATGCCAGCTAAAATAGAAAAGGTAACCCAAGGTTGTTACGGAACAACAAAACAAACTAAATGACCAAAAGGAAAGGGGTGGGGGGGAATGTACACTGAACAGTTACAAGCTCAGGGGACCCCTCTCAGATCTATATAGAATCATTAATAGTTACCTCCATTCCTCCACAAAGCGTTCTTGTTCAGTGCTCCCATAGGTGGTGCCATCAGGTCCATGGAAGTCGTTGTGACCGTTCCGGTCGAACGTCCCACAGAGTCCCGTGGTACTGCTGTAGTCCACACTGGGAGCTCTGATTGACAGGCTCATCCCCCAATCACTGATGTCCGCCCTCACAAAGGCCCCAGACGGAAAGATCAACTACAAAAGGCATAAGAAGGGATAAAAACATCTGCTAAATGGCATATATTATTGTATATTATAAAAGTAAAAGTTAACCTTTATTACACCCGGACGCCAATTCTAACAGATCTTAATGCAAACTGCATATTATAGAAAGAGTTCAAGCATTGTTTTCTTGTGTGGATCAGTGTAGTACATAGCGGGACTCATCCAAACGACAACATCAAACTCCAGATCTTTCTATCTGGAGAACTAGTGTTGGACATTACATTACATCAATCGTACAGTGTTGCAGATTGCCCCGAGCAGAAATGTGTTTTTCCATGACTTGTAAAAGTCGTTTCATTCAATATTGGGCTCAGTGGGCTCACAAACTCACACATCCCCGAACCTGTCTAGACAGTGAGGGAGGAAACAGCCCATAAAAGTGGCGTTAATGACTTTAGTAAATAGCTGACGCATACACAAAAATGCTTGTAGAGGTGCTGACTACCTGAGAAAAAACTGTACAAAAAGAAAGAAAGTCGCACAAGTGATATATGCTCCCAACAATTGAATGGGTAAACCTACTTGGTAAAAGTAATCACTTTAAATGAACCAATACCTACTGTAATTTTCTTTCCCTGGTGAGATTCATGGATCTTGATCCGATACTGACTGGAGCTGCTGGTCCCTCTGGACCCACTGTTATATCCTCCCAGGTTCTTCAGAGAGAGCTGGGGCCTGGTCTCCTGAAGCTGACCGTTACACATGTCCAGCATGACCACCTTAAGGACCACAAAATAAAATAAGTAATTGACTGTATTGTATTATCCTTATAGTTTTCTACTGTATTTAGAAGCTGTATATATATATATATATACAGTGGGGAGAACAAATATTTGATACACTGCTGATTTTGCAGGTTTTCCTACTTACAAAGCATGTAGAGGTCTGTAATTTTTTTATCATAGGTACACTTCAACTGTGAGAGACGGAATCTAAAACAAAAATCCAGAAAATCACATTGTATGATTTTTAAGTAATTCATTTGCATTTTATTGCATGACATAAGTATTTGATCACCTACCAACCAGTAAGAATTCCGGCTCTCACAGACCTGTTAGTTTTTCTTTAAGAAGCCCTCCTGTTCTCCACTCATTACCTGTATTAACTACCCCTGTTTGAACTCGTTACCTGTATAAAAGACACCTCCACAATGGCCAAGACCAGAGAGCTGTGTAAGGACATCAGGGGTAAAATTGTAGACCTGCACAAGGCTGGGATGGGCTACAGGACAATAGGCAAGCAGCTTGGTGAGAAGGCAACAACTGTTGGCGCAATTATTAGAAAATGGAAGAAGTTCAAGATGACGGACAATCACCCTCGGTCTGGGGCTCCATGCAAGATCTCACCTCGTGGGGCATCAATGATCACGAGGAAAGTGAGGGATCAGCCCAGAACTACACGGCAGGACCTGGTCAATGACCTGAAGAGAGCTGGGACCACAGTCTCAAAGAAAACCATTAGTAACACACTACGCCGTCATGGATTAAAATCCTGCAGCGCACGCAAGGTCCCCCTGCTCAAGCCAGCGCATGTCCAGGCCCGTCTGAAGTTTGTCAATGACCATCTGGATGATCCAGAGGAGGAAGGGGGGAAGGTCATGTGGTCTGATGAGACAAAAATAGAGCTTTTTGGTGTAAACTCCACTCGCCGTGTTTGGAGGAAGAAGAAGGATGAGTACAACCCCAAGAACACCATCCCAACCGTGAAGCATGGAGGTGGAAACATCATTCTTTGGGATGCTTTTCTGCAAAGGGGACAGGACGACTGCACCGTATTGAGGGGAGGATGGATGGGGCCATGTATCGCGAGATCTTGGCCAACAACCTCCTTCCCTCAGTAAGAGCATTGAAGATGGGTCGTGGCTGGGTCTTCCAGCATGACAACGACCCGAAACACACAGCCAGGGCAACTAAGGAGTGGCTCCGTAAGAAGCATCTCAAGGTCCTGGAGTGGCCTAGCCAGTCTCCAGACCTGAACCCAATAGAAAACCTTTGGAGGGAGCTGAAAGTCCATATTGCCCAGCGACAGCCACGAAACCTGAAGGATCTGGAGAAGGTCTGTATGGAGGAGTGGGCCACTCCTGCTGCAGTGTGTGCAAACCTGGTCAAGAACTACAGGAAACGTATGATCTCTGTAATTGCAAACAAAGGTTTCTGTACCAAATATTAAGTTCTGCTTTTCTGATGTATCAAATACTTATGTCATGCAATAAAATGCAAATTAATTACTTAAAAATTATACAATGTGATTTTCTGGATTTTTGTTTTAGATTCCGTCTCTCACAGTTGAAGTGTACCTATGATAAGAATTACAGACCTCTACATGCTTTGTAAGTAGGAAAACCTGCAAAATCGGCAGTGTATCAAATACTTGTTCTCCCCACTGTATATGCATTTCTTTAACCATAAAAGCGGCAACATATTTTTTGCTTAAAAGTGCCAATTGTGGTCATTTTTTTTACGCCAACTTGGCGTCTGTCAGAAAGTACCACTTTTTGTTTTTATTAACCTTTGAAACACAAGTAAACAGTTTAAATTCCCCAAAATAAGCATATATAAAAAAAGTCATACATTTACAGTCAAAATGTGATATTTCAAAATATATGTTTTTCATGTTTTTCATGTTTTAAGAGATACTTTGATACATTTTATCCATAGCCACTTGTTATGCACATTTGTCTGTTATTCATTCAAAGTGTTTCTGTGGTACTCAGAGGCTGACAAATTGGCGATTGAGCCACCAAAATAGGTGATATAAGCGATATGGGCGCCGGTGCCCATAAGACTTTTAGCTCTAACTCTGGAATGCTATGGGCTATCAACTCAGTTCAATTTGCATATCAAAAATGAGACTCTCAAATTGGTATCGAGATATTGAATGAAAGCTCATTTATGTTTTATTTATACTGGCTGCCACGCCCTCCCAGGGTCCAAATCTGGGATGGCTCCATAGCAAATCAAATCAAAAATGTACTATTAGTCACATGCGCCGAATACAACAGTGAAATGCTTACTTACGAGCCCCTAACGAACAGCGCAGTTTCAAAAAATACAGATAAGAATAAGAGATAAAAGTAAGACGTAATTAAAGAGCAGCAGTAAAAAATAACAGTATATACAGGGGGCTGCCGGTACAGAGTCAATGTGCGGGGGCACCGGTTAGTTGAGGTAGTATGTACATGTACAGTAGGTAGAGTTAATTAAAGTGACTATGCATAGATGACAACAGAGATTGGCAGTGGTGTGGAAAGGAGATGGGGGAGGGGCAATGCAAATAGTCTGGGTAGCCATTTGACTAGATGTTCAGGATTCTTATGGCTTGGGGGTAGAAGCTGTTAAGAAGCCTTTTGGACCTAGACTTGGCGCTCCGGTACTGCTCGCCATGTGGTAGCAGAGAGAACAGTCTATGACTAGGGTGGCTGGAGTCTTTGACAATTTTTAGGGCCTTCCTCTGACACCACCTAGTATAGAGGTCCTGGATGGCAGGAAGCTTGGCCCCAGTGATGCACTGGGCCGTTTGCTCTACCCTCTGTAGTGCCTTGCGGTCGGAGGCTGAGCAGTTGCCATACCAGGCAGTGATGCAACCAGTCAGGATGCTCTCGATGGTGCAGCTGTAGAACCTTTTGAGGATCTGAGGACCCATGCCAAATCTTTTCAGTCTCCTGAGGGGGAATAGGTTTTGTTGTGCCCTCTTCACGACTGTCTTGGTGTGCTTAGACCATGTTAGTTTGTTGTTGTTGTGGACACCAAGGAACTTGAAGCTCTCAACCTGCTCCACTGCAGCCCCGCCGATGAGAATGAGAATATCTATATCTTTTCAGGGTACATACATCTACCTCTGTGCCAAATTTGGTGCTTTTGTTACAAAGTTTACTATTGAGACATTTACAGCTAAGCCACGCACCACTAGTATACAAAAGAGTGATTACGTTTCATTCCACCATTTGACCTCTGTTAGCACTTTTAGGGTTAATTTTCAAATAAATGAAATTAATCTATGAATCATTCATTCAATCAATAAGTGATTTCCTCAAAGCATCTTGCCTGATCAATGTGTAAATTGACGTGTGAAACTGTAGTGCTTTGTGTTTTATGTTGTAAATGTGTCTTTTTTATTAAACTTTTTGTGCTGCTGTTTTGGCCAGGTCTCTCTTGTAAAATAGATGTTTAATCTCAATGAGACAAACTTGGTAAAATAAAGGTAAAATAAAAATAACAATTGAATCAATCAACCTCGTTTCCCTCCCTGGCCGCCACTCCACAGTTACAGGACACAGCGTAATGGCGGCTGCCACAGTCCCACTGACGAGCCTGGACCTCGAACGCGCGGTGGAGGCTCTTGTAGAGGATGAAGGTACCCGTCTGCTGGTTCTCATAGCGTCTGATGGGGAGAAACATGTCTTAAAACAGTGATGATAATTTGGACTGATATCATAGCTGTGATGTTCTTACTTAAAATACCAAAACAACATTTATGTATTGTGCATCTTGCTTGTGAAAATGTTTGTGACAATTTGTTAGAATTGAACATGCGCATCAAATAAGTTCATTTAAAGTTATTTTACTGGCAAGTTCAAATAAATGGTGAGACCAGACCTAGTTTCAAATAATTATCGTATAAAAAACACTTTTCAATCTAATCAAGCAAAAAGGGTATTTGATTATGGGATCTAGAGATTGCATAAGTACGATGAAGGTGAAGCAATTATTTAAAAAATAATTAGAATTTAAAATGTTCTATCTATTTAGAAGGTTATGGACTGGTCCCCTTCGGACCTGTTCGGTCTGAAAAACATTTTTAACATATTTATCTCTGATTAGTGGGTGTTTTTTGCAATGTTTTCAAGTACCAGCTTTGACCAAACTCTCATGTAGTGACCTGTGAGAGGATAGTAAATAATAATAATTACAGTAAAGAACTTAATCAGTTAGCAGGAGGTGGAGTGGTGATTTAAATAGCTCTTCTTGATCATTAAAATCGGCCAAAACAAGTGATGTGGGGGAAAATGCATAGTAAATGAGAACAATTTTTGAAACACACTGTATTTCAATGTACAAGAAAGTCTATTGTTGGGGAAAAGAATGGGAATGTGACATCGGAAGTCGGTACTCGTCTCCAAGTCTATATGTAACACACTAATATATAATAATAATATATGCCATTTAGCAGATGCTATTATCCAAAGTGACATAAATCGTAAATCCAAAGTGATTTACATATGGGTGGTCCTGGGAATCTAACAAGCAACATTCTCTACCAACTGAGCAACAGAGGACACAGCATGCTAACCACCATGCCCCAGTTACCTACCTGCCATCCAATGTGATGATGTGTGGATCAGTCAGAGAGTAGCAGCTTGCAGTGGGAACATCTTGAACTGTGACCTGTAGAGGTATGAGGAACAAAGCTTAGCGTGACCCACTCTGGTCCTGCTGATTAAAGTGTCGGCAAAAGCACAGGGCTTTCATGTGTGTGTGTGTGTGTGTGTGTGTGTGTGTGTGTGTGTGTGTGTGTGTGTGTGTGTGTGTGTGTGTGTGTGTGTGTGTGTGTGTGTGTGTGTGTGTGTGTGTGTGTGTGTGTGTGTGTGTGTGTGTGTCTGAAAAACAGGCCGAAATGCTTTCATATCTCACTGGCTTAAACACAAAACACAGATGTGGCTAGCCTGTCTGCATGACTGGGTGATGACACAACAAAGGGGAAGTCGGGAGGTTCAGGAGGACACAACGGTTTTGCTACATGAGTAATGTTCAGACTTAGTTTAAAGGAAAGAGTGGAAGCCCACGTAGAAAAGCAGTGTGAGTGATTTGTCGTTGGTTCATAACAGTCTTCTCTTTAACCATGTAAACACTGTGGTGCTATGTCATGCAGACATTTACTGCAGTTCTGTTAGTGTTATAAGCAGCTGTTCTGAGGCTTACAGCTACATTATCTCTCTCTCTCTCTGACCTTGAGTGGGGTGGGGCTATAGCCCATCCGGAGGCGGGGTTTGCGAAGAAAAGTGAATTCGAATATTCCAAAGTTCTAATTCCATTGTAGTGTTGTAATGTGCTCTAATTATATTTCTATGGGTCTCCCGGTCGGACCTTGAGGGGTGTGGGGCTGTATCCCCTCCAGAGGCGCGGTGCGTCAGAGCGTGGCGTGGCGCTGAGTAGGCTGGGGCGGTTGCCGTCGCGGGTGAAGTCTGTGACGGCGGTGAGGGTGAGGCTGGCCCAGGCACACCCCTGGCTCCGGCTGCAGGCTGCAGTAGGCTGCAGCTCCACCTGGCAGGTAGACAGGGCCATGTTGGGGGCCTCCACGCTGGGATCCAGGCTGTCTGGGAGGGCAATAGGACACATAACAGTCTCTGGTTAGTAAATACCCCCACTGAGCTGCAAGACAGATAGCCTGAATATGAAATCAACCACTAGCCTCTAGATCTGAGAAAGGATTGGATGGGTGTAAACAAACAGGAAGTAATCACATGTCATTGTAAATAAGAACTTGTTCTTAACTGACTTTCCTAGTTAAATAAAGGTTAAATAAAATAAATAAATAAAAACAAACACAGAAATGGCATGGTTATGGAAATTAGGCTATTCTAATTCTCACCTGAGTCACGGACACTCAGAGTGAGAGTGACTCCACATGGTCGGCCGTGCTCTGTCCCGTAACAGGGGATAGGCAGTGTACTGTGGATGGTTACAGCATGCTCTTTACCATCCTCCGCAATGTGCAGCACATCTGGAACAAACTGCAGAGAGAGAGAGAGAGAGAGAGAGAGAGAGAGAGAGAGAGAGAGAGAGAGAGAGAGAGAGAGGGAGAGAGAGAGAGAGAGATAGAGAGAGGGAGAGAGGGAGAGAGGGAGAGAGGGAGAGAGAGAGAGAGTACAGACTTGGGTTCCTGGACAGACTGGGCTCAATGTTCATTTAATTTACAGCACGCGATGCAGTTCAGGAGGAGTTTAATGCTCAACAATGGATTATACACAACTTAGAGGTCAACCAACAACCATCCCAGCTTCAAACACATTCAGAACGATGAGGGTTTTAGTAAATTGCATCAGTCATGATGGTTTACCTTAATTCCAGCGTAGAAGCTCTCACTCTCTTTAGCCAGAGATTGTGTCCGGCTGGAGTTACCCAGGAACGTGGAAACACTGCAGGAGAACTGTAAAATAATCCGACGTTAATAATGACACAAGTAGCTACTATCAAGTGTTCACCTGGCAAGTCAGTGACAAAGCTATCTATAACACAAATGAAACAGCATTTTCAATATTTTCCCTTCAAAAAAGCATAAGGCTTAGGGTCATAAAAATGGTCGTTCTAATAATTTGTGTTGGCTTGTATGTGTAATTCATCCAAACATTTCACTGAGTCATATGGCGTGTAGGCTACATGAGCAATGTGCTAGGGCTGGAGCCGTTGTGTGTTTAACTCAATCCCCAGTAAAGTAGTCACCCCTGATCTAGCCCAGCTGTGACATCAGCATGTGTGGAACAGAGCCTGATGAGTGAGGCCAGGCCTGCCTTGTACTGCACAGCTTGTCATGGATACACACAACTAGTATCGCACGCAGTATCCATCCACACATGGCTTCAAATGGCAGGGATATATGGTAATTTAGCAGACAAAGCGCTAATACAGTAATTGCTATCTGAACTTTCAAGTTGTATTAGTCGTATACAGGATACACATGGTATACACCGTCCAATGAAATGCTTACTTGCAGGTTCCTTCTCGACAATGCAACAACAATAAGAAATAAGACAATATAAGAATACGAACATAAAGTAAATGGCTGAGTAGAATAGAATAAACATTTAAGCATAAGTATAATACAGGAAGGCACAATTTATAGTCCAATATTTACACGTGTATTGGGGAGGGGTGGATTTGGGGGCAACTGTTTAAATTGTGCAGTATTAGCAATAGTAAATAACAGTCTGGTAGCAGCAGTTGTGATGTGTGTGCAGGATAACAGTTGGAGGTCAGGAGTCTGAACCCTTTGGAGTTGGCACTAGTGTGAGGCAAAGGTGTGTGCTTGTGGTGGTCCTATTCATTGTCTTCCTCCTGTGTGTCACAACACTCCTGCACGGGCCACATTTCTTAAGCCGCCTTGGGAAGTAGAGGCGTTGTTGCACCCTCTTGACAACAGTGGTGATGTTGTTGCCAATCCTCACAGCCTGTGAGGACTTCAGGAAGTCCAGGATCCAGTTGCAGAGGGTAGTGTCCAGACCAAGGGCTCTGAGCTTGGTGACGAACTTGGAGGGAAGAATAGTGGTGAATGCTGTAGTCACTGAACAGCATTCTCACATACTTTAGGTGTTCCTCTAGTCCAGATGCCTTAGGGCCATGTGAATAGCGATAGAAATGGCATCTTCCGTGGATCTATTGGAGCGGTAGGATAATTGGAGTGGGTGCAGTGTGCCTGGCATGCTGGCCTTGACGTGGGCCATGACCAGCCTTTCGAAGCACTTTACGATTACAGGGGTGAGTGTGACAGGGCAATAGTCTTGGTTTTCTTGGGCACTGGGACTATGGTGGTCTCCTTGAAGCAAGTGGGGACTACAGCCTGTGACAGGGACAGGTTGAAGATATCTAATATCTGTGTTAGAAGAAGAGCCTCAATGCCACATACCAGTTACAAAGAAAGCATTTGATGGGAATCATGTGAAAGAGTCCTCGCAGCAATTAAAAGTAAGAAAGACCAACCCTAAACTGAGTCTGATGTATTCCTCTACCCTTCCTGACCTCCTTTCTCTTCCCTGACAATCTGACATACCTTCTTCTATTCTTTTTTTCTACATGTTGAACCCCAGTCAGAAAGGTCAAGAGGTCAACAGGATCCATCCATTGGTTAAGCCACCAAAAATGGTAAACCCCCAATCCCCCATCCCACAAACGCACGCACGTAAGCTCACACACACACATGCACGTACACACACACATCCACATACACACGTCTGGTAAGCATTATTACCGTCTCCCCCAGTCTGAAGTGGACTCCGTCCATCTCCACCAATGAGAAGGTCTCCATGATAAAATCTTTCCTGATCTCCACCTTCATATTGGATGCCAGGTGTCGGGCCCAGACCACCAGATAGCCCAAGGGGAGTCCCGAGGTCTTCACCCCACTGAAGGTGCATCGCAGGTGGACACTGCTGCCCACCAGCTCTGGGATGATCACAGGCTTGTAGGATAATGCAGGGAGACTTGCTGAGCAAGGGAAAGACGAGGGATGAACAAGAAGCTGATATCAAGGACCAACCAGACATGATTAAATAAAGAATCACAATAAATGTGAATAACATTTCTTTGAGCTTGTTGTGGTTGTTTACCTTTGCATTGCCCATTGACTTCCACCTCACCCGTGGGGCATAATTTAGGTCCAAATTCTGATATGACTAAAAACAAAAAAAATACAGTTGATTTTTTTTATTTCCTCAATTCCACTATGTACTTAAAGGCTTTAGACCAGAGTGAACAAATAGATCAACAGACATATCTTAAGGCTAATAACAAATTCCAAATTCCAGCGAAGCAGTCACCCATACATCCCATCACACCAAACTGACAGTGATTCTGTAATTCTAATTCACCTTTGGCACAATATCCCATACACCCCTGGGTGGGCTGCAGGTAGTACAGGAGAAACTCCCCACAGTTGCGTACTGAGATGGGGATGCGGAAGAGGCAGCAGTCCTTGGTGCTCCCGTGGAAGAACTGCCAGGTGGCACAGGCCGAGAGCTGGCGGACCTCCCCTGGGCGGGGCAACGAGCTATCAGTGAGAGACAGCCACACAGGCGCCTGGGTGCCACATCTGTTCATCTGGAGAGAAGACAATGACCCGTATTTACAAAGCATCTCAGAGTAAGTGCTGATCGAGGATCAGTTTTGCCTTTTAAATTGTAATGGATATGAGGGGGGACCTGATCCTAGATCAGCATTCCTACTTTGAGACGCTTTGTGAAAAAGCTTCCACCTGTTCTGTAGCTACTCATTATGCAGTTTACACTCAACTTTTCACTGTCAACAAAAAGCAAACGCAAAAAGCAAAAAGCAAAAACCAAACACAGCTGTATTGAATGAGATCAGTTGTATGGACTCATTTACATGGAAATGAACCATGTAATTCATGCCTTGCATTGGTAACTACAGTTTGGATGTTTATAAAGAATAATCCTTATAATTCTCATAATACACCACAGTTTAAATATTGGATGCACAACATGTTCCATCATGAAAACCACTTGATTAAGTACAGTATCTCCTGTAGTGGACAACGTAATTCATGAAAATCCCTTGCACTGTGAAAAGTTAATCATAGTTTTGCCTGTATCATTTATGCAAATGGTAAATAAAACAGGCCCTAAAATGGAGCCTTGTGGAACTGCTTTACACACTAGGGTCAATACGGCATGGTTTAACAGCTGTAGCTTACTTCCACACAGCTGGTGGGCATCTCTGCAGGCTTGTTGTTAATGCTGAAGCGGTACCATCCTGGGGAGAGGGAGTGATCACAGATCAGGTCCTGTATGGCGGTGTTCTGCAGGTCACTGGAGTCAAAGTCCACGCTGCGATACGGGTTTCTCAACATGCGGTATCCTCCCGGGTAGCACTCTGGAGCTGGGGGAGGCAGAAGGACAAAGTTAGTAAGAAAACACGTTACATTCACAGGATACATTTTATTTTTAAGATGAATATATTTGGAATATAAGTCTTTCTGGGTAGTTACTGTGATGTCAACCTGGACTGTGGAGGGAGGAAGGGAGGGTTGGAGGGAGGGAGGGAGTGAGGAAGGGAGGGAGGGTTGGAGGAAGGGAGTGAGCAGGGCATGGTACCAAAAAAAGGTAGCAAAATATGTAATTCCAGTGGCTGTATAACTTCAGTCAGTTCCTTAAAGTGTGGAACTAGAGTTAATTTACTGTAACGTTCAGAGGGAGAGATGAGGAGGGTATATTCAAACAGGTAAAAATAACACACATTCATTTACCTAATTCCCCTCCTTTCTAAACTCACCCCTGGAGGGTTAGACAATAAAGCCAGCGATCCATGACAGGGTCTGAACATACCTTGCAGCTGAAGGCTAAAAACGGAGAGAAAATGACTTTAAAGTCAGACCTCTCACATCCCATGTCTATTCAAGTGTCAAAGAACCTGCACCAATATCACACTTCCCTGTCTGTAAATTGAAAATGGGTCAAAACGACTAGGACTTCAGGATAACAGTCAGAGCTATGACAGAGGAATAGGAAGACCTGCGTTTCTACCTAATGACGAGCATTCTTTGGAAATCCTACCTTGGTGACTACATTATGAAATCTATGTTGAATGATCAATTACAAAAGATGGCATGTAGCACATGTCTTACAGTAACCCCCAAATGACGTGACATATTTCGCATCATTTGGATCCAGCAACAGTCTGCCCCCCTGGGCTAATGATGAAGGTTTGTCCTGAGGTGAGAGTTCCCTAGAGACTATTTATGAGGTTACCTCCCTACCGCGCTGTAAACTCTGTTATTAAAGGCCAATTTGACTAGGTTTACCCAACAGCAATAGCCTCTCCTTTCCTCTCCTCTGGAAAACATGGCTGTTTAGAAAACCTTTGACCTTAGTGCTTGGAGAGAATTAGTTCCCAGACACAGACACAGACACGGTGTAAAGCTTCCAGACGAGGTGTGTGTATGCAGAGAGATAGAGGATTTGTAAATACAACACATTTGGACGGCAAGGAAATATAATACACATTTTCAGTGAGGCCCTCTGGACCTTGTTGAAGACTGAATGTGGCAAAATGAGTTAGACACCCCTGCTGTATGGAGTAACTTGGTTGGATGGAATTTGGTATTTGGTATTTTATTAGGATGCCCATTAGATATTGCAAAAGCAGCAGCTACTCTTTCTGGGGTCTACACAAAACATGAAACATGACATAATACAGAACATCAATAGACAGCTCAAGGACAGAACTACATAAAAAATATTTAAAGGCACATGTACTGTAGCCTACATATCAATGCATACGCACAAACTATCTAGGTCAAATAGGGGAGAGGCATTGTGCCATGAGGTGTTGCTTTATCTGTTTTTTTAAACCAGGTTTGCTGTTTATTTTAGCAATATGAGTAATATGAAGGAAGTTCTATGCAATAAGGGCTCTATATAATACTGTACGCTTTCTTGATTTTGTTCTGGATTTGGGGACTGTGAAAAGACCCCTAGTGGCATGTCTGGTGGGGTAAGTGTGTGTGTCAGAGCTGTGTGTAAGTTGACTATGCAAACAATTTGGGATTTCCAACACATTAATGTTTCTTATAAAAAGAAGTGATGCAGTCAGTCTCTCCTCAACTCTTAGCTAAGAGAGACTGGCATGCATAGTATTTATATCAGCCCTCTGATTACAATGAAGAGAAAAACGTGCCTCTCTCTTCTGTGCCAGTTGCAGCTTAACTAGGTCTTTCCTTGAAGCACTGGACCACACGACTGGACAATAATCAAGATTAGACAAAACTAGAGCCTGCAGAACTTGCTTTTTGGAGTGTGGTGTCAAAAAAGCAGAGCATCTCTTTATTACGGATAGACCTCTCCCCATCTTTACAACCATTAAATATTTATGTTTTGACCATGACACTTTACAATCTAAGATAATGCCAACTAATTTAGTCTCCTCAACTTGTTCAACAGCCACAATATTCATTACCAGATTAAGCTGAGGTCTAGAACCAAAGGAATGATTTGTAACAAATACAATGCTCATAGTTTTAGAGATGTTCAGGACCAGTTTATTACTGGCCACCCATTCCAAAACAGACTGCAACTCTTTGTTAAGGGTTTCAGTGACTTCATTAGCTGTGGTTGCTGATGCATATATGGTTGAATCATCATCATACATGGACACACATGCGTTGTTTAATACCAGTGGCAGGTCATTGGCCAAAATAGAATAGAGTAGAGGGCCTAGAGAGCTGCCCTGCGGTACACCACACTTTACATGTTTGACAATAGAGAAGCTTCCATAAAAGAAAACCCTTTGAGTTCTATTAGATACATAGCTCTGAATCTACGATATGGCAGAGGTTGAAACGCCATAACACATAAGCTAAGACTTCATCCAAAATGGCACCCTTTTCCCTACATAGTGCAATACTTTTGACCAGAGCCCTACAGACACGTGCATTATGTAGAGAATAGGGTGCCATTTTAGACACAGAGTAGGTGACACACAACAACAGGCTCCCCATCATGATCTGACCTATGACCCCAACCATGGTGCTGCTAGTGAAAGAATGCTCTGTTGTCTCATGAGGAGATGGCCATCAGAGTCCATTCTCAGGGCAGTTGTTTAGTGGTTTAACTCTCTGGCTACACACACACATGCACAAATGCACACACACACATACAGGCGCACGCACACATGTGCGCACTCACCAACACACACGCCGTGCTGTGGTGAACTGAAGGGTCAGGGCCCATTCTTTGATTGATTTGTTGTGACAACTCTGCTGAAGGAGCAAATTGGATGTGGGAGAGGAGAAACACCAAGGAACTAGTGCTTACTTCCCCTAATGGTATAACTACTAGTCCCCTGCACTGTATAACCCAATTACTCAAAACCTTTGAGTAAACCTGTTGCACTTAAAAGGATACTTCAGAATTTTGGCAATGTGGCCCTTTATTTACTTCCCCAGAGTCAGATTAACTCGTGGATACCATTTTTTTATGTCTCTGCGTACAGGCAGTTTGAAGGAAGTTGCTGACTTGCGGTAGTGCAATTGCTAACTAGCGTTAGCATACTTACTGGAAGTCTATGGTATCTGCTAGTTCATACTATTAGTTCATACGCCACTGTGATATACAATAAAGACATGACAACAAAAAGACAACAGTCAGTCAGTGGCGGAACAAGTTGAACTAAACATACAAAACCGGAGAGCAACATCTGTCCGGTGAAGTCCACCAAGCAAATATTGCATGTAACAAACAGTTATATGAACTACAGAATGGTCAAGTAAGTTCATGTTTTCGAAAGTTTACTGAACAGCTACTGATTTATAGCCACGGAGTTACCGCAAGTCAGCACAAAGACAACAGGAGCACTGCCTCTGCTATTCCAGCACCATTTTAACTTAAACATTTAACTTAAACAACACCATCAAATCAACAAGGCTATATATGCTTAGTTTAATACACTGAAAACAAACTTAAAGATACCAAAAATGATTTAGTCCAATCAACGTTGTCCTCTCTCTCTCTCTCTCTCTCTGAGTGTGTGTGTGCAAGTAAAACACATTTTTGGGACTTAACTTACTTGTATACTAGTTGAAAGCTAATGCCGTCCTCCTCTCTTTCATGTTGGCAAAACGGTCTATGGGCTCTGTATGCTTTTAGTTTTCGTTTTCAGAGGCTACCTAGCTGAAATGCTTGCTACCCTAACTACCTCGCATGGGCAACAATGAACCAGCTAAGTTAGCTAGCTAGTTAACGTGAGACTACTAGGCTACATCTATCCTATATATTGAACTTCAGTTGTGGCACAATATATGAATTTATGGTTAGATCAGAATTTCCGTCATAATAATTGGCCTGTACAGAGAATTAAGTCAAAACCACAAGTCCAAATTAGTGTAAACCAAATCCAAAATGGCTACCATTGGGGGCAATTTGCTGCAGCAGGACAAACCACAGTTGAGGTCAGCTCAACGCTGATTGGCCAATTATTCTTTTATTTTTTATCAAGGGAGGATTCTCAAATGGGATCAATCAAATGCTATGGTGGCAACGTGTCATACTCTTTTGTTCCAGAAAGCATCAGATTCAGGGGTAACACATACTGAGACTCAGGGGCGCAATTTCCCTCACTCTGATGATTTCTCTGATGAGATTCAGCCATATGCGAATTGATAGAAAATTATGAAAACACAGAGACTAAATATAAATATTTTTTATTTGTCAAATATTTTGGGAACCCTGGCTTCCCTTGGTAGCCATGAATACATGCCAGTGAAAACAGATAGAGTCACTGTGACCCTGTAGGGTGCCCCTTTGAGTTGTATCAGCTTGAACATTCTGAGTAATGCCCCCACAAAGCCACTTCTCAAATATAATTTCCCAGTGTGCCTTGCCTTTTTGAGTGAATTGTAGAGTCACCACCCATGACTGTATTTGTTAGTGACAGAGACGTAGCTGCTGAATTCATTCATTTTCTGTCCTGTGGCCTTCACCGAGTGAGTTCCTAGGCGAATGTTATCATTATAATGAAACACTATTCAGTATAAATCTCATATGGCCTTATTTTTTATCACAATACAGTGCCCTGAAACTCATGGTTTAAAGGCCACATCAGGTCTGCAAGTAGGGTTGCAAAATTCCATAAATTTTCCCAAAATTCCCAAATTTTCAAAAAATCTGGATGAAGGATTTCCAGGAATCTCCCAACCGAAAGTTCTGGAAAACCTCAGAAATTTACCAGAGTTTTGCAACCCTACCTGCAAGTCACGTTATGCTGGCTTGCAAAGTGATGTGTAATTCCTACTGGAATTCAGCCAGAGTTAAGATATCCAACAGTTAAAATATTTATTCACCCACAAACTGCATTCATAATGACGCCAGGGTTAGGAACAGTGTGAGGAGACTACCTAAGCCATTTAAATTGAAACAACCATTTCAGTAACGGGTGCAAAAAAATCGAACTAAATAGCATGTGTAGCATAAGTTATTTCATCAATTACTTAATGTACATGCAAAAACACAGATATTAAATACAATTCACAAAAATCTACCTGCAATAGCGCATGCTCGGAAGAAAAGTACATTTGTTGTCATAACTTAAAAAAATATCAGTACCACACAAACAACTTAAACAATAATGATTTTTTATTTACTTTGGGTTCAATTTACTAGAAGTTTTTGAGTAAAAAATGCCTTGGGGCTTACAGTGTTGGGGAGAAAACGTCCAACTCCAAGTCTACAATTGTCTAAGTTTAAAATGCCATTCATTACTTGATTCACAATCTAACAGTGGCATTCATGTATGTACTGTCTGTTCTGTACTGTCCCACATAGGCTATATTTATAATGCTGTATTGACATTGTTTTAATGTTGTATTACTGGTTACATAGTTACAATCCTGTAAAGCTGCCCCCGACAAAACTCCTTATGCATATCTACTTATCTACTTGTTGGCTGGTGGTGAGTGACAGGTATGCAAGGCTTTAGAACTAGACACCAAATGACACAGCCACACAACCTCTAATTGTGTCCTCCTCGGCAACTGGCTACAGTGCCAAGTTCTCCAGCAGCTTGCATTTCTAAAACACTTAGGCCTACAGTATTATGCATTATATACAACTTACATTATAGGCCTACTGTAAGAAAGAGACCTTAGCAACACAGTGCCAATTTCTCCAGCTGGTTTTATTTCTAGAACACTTATAATAATAGGGTCCAGTGCATTATTATGTAAGGTGTCAAAGCATAACAATAGCCATAGACCTATACAGAACTATACCTTACTATACTATGATTGTTTAACAGTATTTAATTTAGAAGTAGAACAACAAAAGGCTGGTTTGGGTACCAAGGGAGACATTTGTTCCACCTCCCCCAAAAGCAATCCAGACTGTAACTGTATGGCTATAATGATTTTCAGCCCTGCTATATTGTCTGCGGATGTGTCCAATACACTGCTGCTTTCTTACCATATGGTCCATACCGCCATACCACACTGCCTTAAATCTGATGCAGCTGTCTGACAATGGAAAAGTTTGAGAAAATGTTCTGATCCTCTCAAGTCTTATCTATGAATTTTTGTTATGAAAAAGTATCTGGAGGAGTGAAAGAACCATGAAAATACACGTTGTATTATTCCCTCGATCATAATAAATAATCAAACTGCAAAGCTCTCATCAGTCAACAATTGTGCGCTAAACTAAATTGTGTTATATTCCTTTTTTATTAAGGGCAATAGTCGAGGCATTCACGTCTTACTGTACTTTTTAAAAACGTTATGATTTATTCGACTTACCTAACTGGGCAAGCGCTCTCAACTGCATCAAACAGAGAAACACAATGCGCAGATATCCCGGGACTGACGCATGTGAGAGGCTGCAAACTGCGCAATCCATAGTAGCGGTTCACAATTTCACCGAAGGAAAATATGCCACAAATTTTCACAGATGTTAGATCCCATTTGAGAATCCTCGAAAGTTTTCCAAATGTTCTTGAGTGACGAAATAGTTATCGTTTAGTTGTTTCAGAGCATCGGTTCAGAACCGTGGCTCCTCAGATTGTATTAAAGGTTGATCCGTGGGTAGTTTTAGAGCGTTCTTTTCTTTTCAACCAACTTTTCCAATCAAGACACAACAAGTTGCTCAGTCTTACTAGGAGGAGGGGGGACAGCACATCCCGCCTTCAAGTCCCCATACCCTTGGGGTGTAGGTGGACCCTCTTGAAGAATCCATACTGTTACAATAGTCTTTGGCAAATTCAACACCTCCTTGACCAACAGGGACAAAAGCCTCAAATATTTTTGTGGGATATCTACACTTTTTTTGTGAATAGAAAAGTTATTACGGTTATACTATAATATAGAAAATTATAATTTACCAATTTATGATATTAGCTCAATGATCATTCAAATAATGTAAATTGATTCCAGCTTGTTGGTTTGATCTCAAAACTGATTTAGCCCACTGAGCTAAAGTCTAGACATTCATTCTGGGAACTAACATGAGTCTTGGGAACTATTCCCACATGCTCATTTTTCCATCTGATTTAGAATGCTACAGCTATGTTGTTTATTCTCACTCTGACTGACCAGCCAATAACACTGTAATCCCCTAAATGTATGTGAGCAGAATAAGCCCTTTGCCGCCTGGAGAGAGAGATAGGGTCGTCGCACTGTCGATGCTGTGCCACAGAATGTGGCTCTGTCCCAATTTATAGTCATTGCTTTGTCCAGATGCCATCTATTAGACTTGGCTTGCCCTCATTCTAGCCTGCTCTGGAAGTAGAGCTGGGACTCTGCTGAATGGCATGGCCCTGCTACGACCCTGCAGTGGCTCTGGATTCTCCCAGCCTCCCCCAGACAGATGCCCTGGATTAATGGTTGGAGACAGTGGCCTGGGGTGGTCTAGCAGTCACTGTGCAGCCAACGAAGCACACATGTATGCCAGTGCCAGGATGGGTTCAGCTGTCCCACACGATCTCTGTCCAATAAACGTAGAACAAATACAGTATGGAGGGAAAGGGGTTGGAGACATACTGAAGGGCAGGTGCCTCCCTCTTCTTCCGTCTGCCTCAAATACGATTCCACAGACAGACTACCATGAGTCTGAAGTTGTGTCCAGGCGGTCTCCCTTAGCCAGATGCTACATGCCCTGTCTTAAGGGTGAGAAGCTGGAAGGCAGGTGCCAACTTCCCCTCCTGTCTGCCTCTGGATGACCCATCCTGGATGGAAAACATGCTTGGACTACCTGAATCAGAATTTCTTTTTTTGTTGCAAATTGGTTTGTTGGCGCAGCGGTTCAAGGCGTTGTATTGCAGTGCTAGAGGCATCACTACAGACCCGGTTCGATCCCAGGCTGTCTCGCATCTGTCCGCGACTGGGAGACCCATGAGGCGGCGCACAGTTTTTGGCCGGCCAGGATGTCCTTGTCCCATCACGCTTGAGCGACTCCTTGTGACTTTGGTCGCCAGCTGTACGATGTTTCCTCCGACATATTGGTGTGGCATACAGGTTAAGCGAGCAGTGTGTCAAGAAGCAGTGTGGCTTGGCGGGGTCGTGTTTTGGAGGACGCATGGCTCTCGAGCTTCGCCTCTCCCGAGTCCATACGGGAGTTGCAGCGATGGGACAAGACTGTAACTACCAATTGGAAATTGAGGAGAAAAATGTTTGTTTGTTAAGAAATGCGACCCAGGAGCCACCCTCCTGTCTGCCTCACCCAGGCCTGGATTCGACAGCTCTACCATGAGTCAGACTATATATCTAACAGCCTATCTACCATGGGTCATCCCAAATGGCACCCTATTCCCTACATAGTGCACAACTTTTGTGCACATAGGGCTCTGGTCAAAAGTAGTGCACTATATAGGAAATAAGAGGCCATTTGAGACACAAGCCTTGAGTCAGACGTTGTGTATGTGACGCTGATGTGAGCAGGTCATTGGGTCAAAGACGAGATGAAGCCTAATAGAAAGTTGACTGTCCTGGAGCAGGCTTTACTGGGATTACTGCTAATCTTTACTACTTTTGCTGAATGTGGACTTCACAAGTCTGGGAATACTCACTGCTGCTGTTGTGGACTTGAGTCAGCCAGTGAGGATGGAATAAATGGATGACAAACTTATGTTCTGAATAATGGGTTAATTGAAGCAGTGTTTAACATGGTCTGATACAGTGGTGGAAAAAGTACCCAATTGTCATACTTGAGTAAAAGTAAAGATACCTTTAATAGAAAATGACTCAGGTGAAAGTGAAAATCAACCAGTAAAATACTACTTGAGTAAAAGTCTAAAAGTACTTGGTCTTAAATATACTTAAGTATCAAAAGTTTATATAATTGCGAAAATATAAGTATCAAAAGTAAAAGTATAAATCATTTCACTTGTATTAAGCAAACCAGATGGTACGATTTACTTGTTTTGTTTTATTTACGGATAGGCAGGGGCACACACCAACATTCATCATTTACAAACTAAGCATTTGTGTTTAGGGAGTCCGCCAGATAAGAGCTAGTAGGGATGACCAGGGATGGTCTCTTGATAAGTGTGTGAATTGGACCATTTTACTGTCTTGCTAAGCATTCGAAATGTAACAAGTATTTTTGGGTGTCAGGGAAAATGTATGGATTAAAAAGTACATTATTTTCTTTCGGAATGTAGTGGAGTAAAAGTAAAAGTAGTCAAACATATTAATAGTAAAGTAAAGTACAGATACCCCCCAAAAACGACTTATTCTTACTTAAGCACTTTACACCACTGGTCTTATAGTAGGTTATATGGACTTATAGTAAAAGTAAATACTGTTCTTTCAATGACAAAGACTGATCAGGTGAATTCAAATAAAATACAATAAAGTGTATTTATCACATACACGTGTTTAGCAGATGTTATTGTGGGTATAGCGAAATGCTTGTGTTTCTAGCCCCAACAGTGCAGTAATATCTAACAAGAAATATCTAACAATTTCACAATACAACACACAATACATACAACTCTAAAGTAAAGGAATGGAATTAAGAATATATAAACATTTGGGTGAGCAATGTCAGAGCAGCATAGTGTAAGATATAGTAGAATACCATAGAATACAGTATATACATATGAGATGAGTAATGCAAAATATGTAAACATTATTAAAAGTTACTAGTGTTCTATTATTTAAGTGGCCAGTGATTTCAAGTCTATGTGTATAGGGAAGCAGCCTCTAATGTGCTAGTGATGGCTATTTACCAGTCTGATGGCCTTGCGATATAAGCTGTTTTTCAGTCTCTCGGTCCCAGCGTTGCACCTGTATTGACCTCACCTTCTGAATAATAGTGGGGTGAACAGGCAGTGGCTCGGTTAGTTGTTGTCCTTGATGATCTTTTTGACCTTCTTGTGACATCGTGTGCTGTAGGTTGTCCTGGAAGGCAGGTAGTTGGGCAGACCGCACCACCCTCTGGAGAGCCCTGCGGTTGCGGGTGGTGCATTTGCCGTACCAGGCGGTGATACAGCCCGGCAGGATGCTCTCAATTGTGCATCTGTAAAAGTTTGTGAGGGTTTTAGGTGCCAAGACAAATTTCTTCAGCCGCCTGAGGTTGAAGAGGTGCTGTCACGCCTTCTTCACCACACTGTCTGTGTGGGTGGACCATTTCAGAACTTGAAGCTTTCCACCTTCTCCAGAGCCCTCACCTCCTCCCTGTAGGCTGTCTTGTCATTGTTGGTAATCAGGCCTACTACTGTTGTGTTGTCTGCAAAGTTGATGATTGAGTTGGAGGCGTGTGTGGCCACGTAGTCATGGGGGAACCGGGAGTACAGGAGGGGGCTGAGCACGCATCCTTGTGGGTTACCCCAGTGTTGAGGATCGTCGAAGTGGAGGTGTTGTTTCCTAATTTCACCACCTGGGGGTGGCCCGTCAGAAAGTGCAGGACCCAGTTGAACAGGGCGGGGCACAGACCCAGGGCCTCGAGTTTAATGATGAGCTTGGAGGGATACTATGGTGTTGAATGCTGAGCTATAGTCAATGAACAGCATTCTTACATAGGTATTCCTCTTGTCCAGATGGGATAGGGCAGTGTGCAGTGCAATGGTGATTACATCATCTGTGGAACTAATGGGGCAGTAAGCAAATTGAAGTGGGTCTAGAGTGTCAGGTAAGGTAGAGATTATATGATTCTTGACTAATCTCAAAAGCACATGATGACAGAAGTGAGTGCTACCTGGGCAATAGTCATTTAGTTCAGTTACCTTTGCTTCTTGGGTACAGGAACAATGATGTGGGGACAGCAGACTGGGACAGGGAGAAATTGAATATGTCCATTAACACTCCAGCCAGCTGGTCTGTGCATGCTCTGAGGATGCGGCTAGGGATGCCGCCTGGGTCGGCAGCCTTGCGAGAGATTACCCGCTTAAATGTCTTATGTCGGCCACGGAGGAGAGCCCACAGTCCTTGGTAGTGGGCCGCGTCGGTGGCTCTGTGTTATCCTCAAAGTGGGCGAAGAAGGTGTTTAACTTGTCCGGAAGCAAGACGTCATTGCTTCCGGACAACGTCGTTGCTGCCATCTATCCACATGGCTGGTTTTCCCTTTGTAGTCCTGATTGTCTGTAGAACCTGCCACATACGTCTCGTGTCTGAGCTGTTGAATTGCGACTCCACTTTGTCTCTATACTGTCACTTTTGCCTGTTTGATTGCCTTATGGAGGGGATAACGACACTGTATTCGGCCATATTCTCAGTCACCTTGCCATTGTTAATGTGACGGTTTGTGCTTTCAGTTTTGCGCGAATGCTGCCATCTATCCACGGTATCTGGTTAGCGTAGGTTTTAATAGTCACACTGGATACTACATCTCCTATACCCTTCCTGATAAACTCAGTCACTGTATCAGTGTATTCGTCAATGTTATTCTCAGAGGCTACTCAGAACATATCCCAGTCCGTGTGATCAAAACAATCTTGAAGCGTGGATTCCGATTCAGGTGAAAGCTATGATCCCTTATGGATATCACTTGTTAAATCCACTTCATTCTGTGTAGATGAAGGAGAGGAGACAGGTTAAAGAAGGATTTTAAAGTCTTGAGATAATTAAAACATGGATGGTGTATGTGTGCCATTCAGAAGGTGAACGGGCAAGACAAAAGATTTAAGTACCTTTGAACGGGATATGGTAGTAGGTGCCCACTGCTTTGCTCAACAGTTTCCCGTGTGTATCAAGAATGGTCTACCACCCAAAGGACATCCAGCCAACTTGACACAACTATGGAAAGCATTGGAGTCAACATGGGCCAGCATCCCTGTAGAACGCTTTCGACACCTTGTAGAGTCCATGTCCTGCTCCTAATGTTTGGTACACTCATTGTACAGCAGTATTTAAGAAAAACATAATAATTTCTAACCTTGATAACATTGGGATACGATCACCCATGCATCTCTATTTATGCGTAGCAATACTTGGGAACAGATTTCCCGAATCAAAATCACTCTAAACTGATTTCCTGGTGATTTTACAGTCGTTTATGTCCAACAACGAAACTATACGAAACTACAATGTAGAAAAAAGTAAAAATTATTAAAAAACCTAGAATGAGTAGGTGTGTCCAAATTTTTGACTGGTACTGTAAATTACAAAATATATATATATATATGCAATATACAGTTGAAGTCGGAAGTTTACATACACTTAGGTTGGAGTAATTAAAACTCCTTTATCAACCACTCCAAAAATTTCTTGTTGACAAACTATAGTTTTGGCAAGTCGTTTAGGACATCTACTCTGTGCATGACACAAGTACTTTTTCCAACAATTGTTTACAGACAGATTATTTCACTTATAATTCCCGTGGGTCAGAAGTTTACATACACTAAGTTGACTGTGCCTTTAAACAGCTTGGACAATTCTAGAAAATTATGTCATGGCTTTGGAAGCTTCTGATAGGCTAATTGACATAATTTGAGTCAATTGGAGGTGTACCTGTGGATGTATTTCAAGGTCTACCTTCAAACTCAGTGCCTCTTTGCATGACATCATGGGAAAATCAAAAGAAATCAGCCAAGACCTGTCGGCTTTCACAAGTCTGGTTCATCCTTGGGAGCAATTTCCAAACGCCTGAAGGTACCACGTTCATCTGTACAAACAATAGTACGCAAGTATAAACACCATGGGACCACGCAGCCATCATACTGCTCAGGAAGGAGACGAGTTCTGTCTCCTAGAGATAAACGTACTTTGGTGCGAAAAGTGCAAATCAATCCCAGAACAACAGCAAAGGACCTTGTGAAAATGCTGGAGGAAACAGTTATAAAAGTATCTATATCCATAGTAAAACGAGTCCTATATCGACATAACCTGAAAGGCCGCTCAGCATGGAAGAAGCCACTGCTCCAAAACCACCATAAAAAAGACAGACTGGGCCTCCCGGGTGGCGCAGTGGTCTAGGGCACTGCATCGCAGTGCTAGCTGCGCCACCAGAGTCTCTGGGTTCGCGCCCAGGCTCTGTCGCAGCCGGCAGTGACCGGGAGGTCCGTGGGGCGACGCACAATTGGCATAGCGTCGTCCGGGTTAGGGAGGGTTTGGCCGGTAGGGATATCCTTGTCTCATCGCGCTCCAGCGACTCCTGTGGCGGGCCGGGCGCAGTGCGCGCTAACCAAGGGGGCCAGGTACACGGTGTTTCCTCCGACACATTGGTGCGGCTGGCTTCCGGGTTGGAGGCGCGCTGTGTTAAGAAGCAGTGCGGCTTGGTTGGGTTGTGCTTCGGAGGACGCATGGCTTTCGACCTTCGTCTCTCCCGAGCCCGTACGGGAGTTGTAGCGATGAGACAAGATAGTAATTACTAGCGATTGGATACCACGAAAATTGGAGAGAAAATGGGATAAAAAATTTAAAAAATATATTAAAAAAAGACAGACTACAGTTTGCAACTGCACATGGGGACAAAGATCGCACTTTTTGGAGAAATGTCCTCTGGTCTGATGAAACAAAAATAGAACTGTTTGGCCATGATGACCATTGTTATGTTTGGAGGAAAAAGGGGGAGGTTTGCAAGCCTAAGGACACCATCCCATTGTGGCTTAAGGACAAAATGGCTTAAGGACAACAAAGTCAAGGTATTGGAGTGGCCATCACAAAGCCCTGACCTCAATCCTATAGAAAATTTGTGAGCAGAACTGAAAACGCATATGCGAGCAAGGAGGCCTACAAGCCTGACTCAGTTACACCAGCTCTGTCAGGTGGAACGGGCCAAAATTCACCCAACTTATTGTGGGAAGCTTGTGGAAGGCTACACGAAATCTTTGACCCAAGTTAAACAATTTAAAGGCAATGCTACCAAATACTTATTGAGTGTATGTACACTTCTGACCCACTGGGAATGTGATGAAAGAAATAAAAGCTGAAATAAATCATTCTCCCTACTATTATTCTGACATTTCACATTCTTAAAATAAAGTGGTGATCCTAACTCACCTAGGACAGGGACTATTTACTAGGATTAAATGTCAGGAATTGTGATAAACTGAGTTTAAATGTATTTGGCTAAGGTGTATGTAAACTTCTGACTTCAACTGTATATTTTGCTTAGAACACTTCTGGGGCCAAATAATATCAACCCTGATATACTGCCTAACCACGGATTCTACTGATGTCTAGCTAAAGTGAAATTAGACCCTTGTCTGTCGGAAATCCATACATCTCCGAAGATATTGCTTCGGATTTCCATGAGAAGAAACCTCATAAATTGTTCATAGCAAAGAAGGTGTCTGATGTCCAGCAGATTTCCTCCTGTAGCCTACTGTGTGGGTCTTCCTACCTTATTCCAAAGCTACTTCTCACTAGATTGAGCAACAGAACAAGAAGGTTGTGACAGGTTTTACACAGTGCCCACCCTGTGCCTACTTCCTTTCAAAGTGTCAGCTCCTGTTGTGTTCAAAGAAATGAACGTACCCTCCTCATTAGTTCACTTGTGAGGTCCGTTCTTGAGTGTTTGTTTAGACAGTTACTTTTCCTGTTACATAGCCTAAGTAGGGGAGACTGGGGAAGTTGTAACACTTTTGGGCTTTCTACAACTTGGTACTGTCTAATAGTGTATCTTCACTAACTGTAACCTATACAATATTTACAAGCCGTGTCAATTTACACTCCAAGTATTACATTATAACAGGGAACTCAAATATTATTGCAAAGAACATGGCGTACTGTAACTGTATTTTACTCACCGTCTGCATAATCTCCCGTGGACAGATTCTGCGCAGCTGACCAAATTGCACAAGATTTTACTTCTGGGTTAAGATTTTACAGTCTGCATACCAGCAGCCAATTAACACAGCAAGGGCGGATGTTTCCATAATACACTAGAGCACATTCCTGGAGACGGTCTTCTGAAACAGGATCGGAAAGCAGAGCAGCATATCCACCCCATATGATCTGAGGTGTTCGACGAAGGCAGATATCGGAGATCTTTTTTTTTTTTTTTTAAGTATTTATTTTTTGTGTGTTTCTTGTATTCCTAAGGTTATATTCAAGATAATCTTTGAAAGACTGCAACTTTAGTTTTAGCTGGCCAGGTTCTGTGTTCCAGAGAATATATTCCAGAGGAGGGTCTGGCTCTGTCTTTTTTAATCCACATTTGTGATCAAAATGAAGTTATAGACTGGAGAGACGAATTCTCAAAACAAGTATTATCACTTAACGGGAAAATAGTGATTGTAGGCTTCCTGCTTGGCTGAGGAGAATAGCACTAAGTACAAGGTGTGTTGTGGGTGGTTTAGAAAAGAGATGTCTTCAGTCTAAATATAGGGCCCATGACAAAACCCAGGTGTTTTTAGCCTTTTAATTCAAACTTTTAGCTCCATGTTTGTGTGATAGTAGCTTATTAATTTCAGACTGACTAAAAGTAGGTAGGTAAGGTTTCTCATTAAAGAGATACTTTATAAGAAAACGTTGAAATATAATTTACCATTTAATGGCAATCGTGTTCCTGTCTTCGAACAATACCTCTGTCTCTCCCTCAACCCTTCTCTCTGCCTCTCATCAGAAAGCAAAATCAATGTGTCCTTCAGTGCTGATATCTTTTGAAGCCGTACACTATTGTGGTCAAGCACTAGTAATACCATGTTTCATCACATTGTTCAAATCCTTTTTGGTTGCACCTGAACATAGCTGCCTAAAGAAGGAGGAAAGGCTGTTAACAAGCCTAATTGGGGATAGACCCGGTCAATGAGAAGTCCTGTATCATCATACTTAACTTCCCTCTCTGCGCCTTTGAAAACGTTGTTCCTCTCGACTGTGGCACTTAAAGTAGTAGCCTACTCATGGTAGTTAAAGCTAACTTTGCAGGGGAGAAGGCATTATCTAGAAGCCAATTGATGTCCTCTGGCTCCCTGAGAACGACATAGGAGCTCCCAGGCCTAACGTTAGACCTCGAACAATACCAGATGTCACACAGCTTTTTACTGTGAGAAAACATGGGACTGAAGAATGGAATGTCAATAACAGCATTTTGCAACATATTGGATGCCAATTGTGCATGTGTTGTTGTTTTGAGTGACTTACAAAGTGGCATGGGTGGATTGGGAGATGAATCCACGTTGATGGATTTCTTGTTAGTTAGAAAGGAAGGGACGAGCCTATCTATCTATGATTGAAAGTTTTCAAGTAGTGTTGACTCCCGTGAGAGTCACCAACCAATGAAAAGACAATGAAGACATCATTCAAGAGTAGCATTCCATACAGCAAATAAGCTACTTTCAATGTATATTATATAATAAGGTGTCTGCTAGCCATGAGTTTCTCTCACCTTTTCAATCTGGATACTCTGCGTGGCCCTTGGTTAGAGAGGTTGGGGAAAATCACAGGGAGGCTGACAACACAACCAACCCTCTACAGTGTGTGCGGGCAGGTGTGCTTTCAGATAAGGAGCAGCTAGTGGAATTAAACTGTGCCTAGTAGAAGACAGAGGAGCTGTGAGACTCAATCCCCGAAGGAAAACACAATCAATGTGCATGTAGAGCCTGAAAATCATTCTGATCGCAAGGATACGGCCCATTGAATATAGTAGTGCCCCACACACTCTCATGAGTGATCATATCGTTTAAGTCATTTACTTTTCTCCGTTGCTTTTGAAGATATCTGGTCATGGAAACATATCTCAAAATGTGATAATGTACAACAGATCCCTGGTTTTGGTGCTGTGGCTTAACTGAGAAAGATAGGACATTTGCAAGAATTCAGTGATGCAAAACAACTTAGGGGACATATAGTGCCCCCTACTGACCCAACAATTACCACCCCCAAAGACAATAAACAGGTAAGGGAACAGTCCTGGGCCCGGATGCTATCGTTCTAATGATGAACTTCGCTTTAAGATGCTTTCGGGAAACTGGGCCCAGACATGTTTACTCAGTTGCAATGTTTTTAAGTCTGAGCAAAAGGCCCTGTTTGCAATCAAATTGGGGAACCAGAGGCATACAACAAAACATTTTTATATACAAAACAGCAACACAATATACATATGAGCAGCAGTATACTTGAAAGGTCAAGAGAACCCCCCCATTTATTACATAGCGATGCACTGTACAGTTTTGTATAAAAGTACTACACGTAATATCTTGTCAGAAAATCCAAGCCAAACTGGACATATATAAATCATATATAAAATTATAAAACTTCTGTTTTACATCTTTTATCGTCATTTGAGAAGGTAAATACTGTATACATGAATGTAGGCTGTGACACCATAGTACACTTTTTTTGTTGTCCTTTCCTTGCGACACATTGATTAGCGATTGATTAGTGATCGGCTGGTAACAGTTGCGAGCTCAAAGCCTCATAGCAGGGACTACTTTAGTTGAAGGAAAGTGTTGAAAGGAAGGTCGTATTCAGGTGCTGTTTTTCAGTGCAATGCAAAAGATACACATCGCAGTGTTGCCTGATGCTGCCTCAGACATGACATGAAAACAGACAATTCTAGTGTGATATGGACATATAAAAATCCTCCTTTTCATTTTGTACATTTATACAGCTCATATAAAATATTATACCAATAGCGTACTGTAAAAGGCTATGCAACTGTCTCTCGTATAGTTGCTTCCAGTTTCTTTGGGAGTGGCTCTCTTCTCTCTTCAATATTGATGACGGGCGTCCGACAGTTCTGTCCCTGATCAAGGTATAACTTAGCGTATACTGGGTTGGAGTAGTTCATGGCCTGGGAAAAAAAGCACAACAACACAAAGAGAGTATTACTTTTACACTAAACATGGCCAGGATGAGCTAATAACCATTTCATAAGCCAACATGACTTAAATTAGATTCATTCGTTATTAAAGTATCTCGTATCTTTCAGATGCCCAGCCTATTTGGGTATAAACAACAATCGACTGTGTTAATGTGATAAAGCATTTTGCAGCACGTCCAGAGCCTATTGTTGCTTAACAAGCAAGACAAGGACACTGTCGCTGACATCCCACCAGGTGACTGTAGACAAGCTCTAGCCATGTGGAACACCAGCAGATGGGTTCCTTTCAATTGGAAAACTGGGTGGTTCGAGCCCTGAATGCCGATTGGCTGACAGCAGTGGCATATCAGACCATATACCATGGGTATGACAAAACATGTATTTTTACTGCACTAATTACATTGGTAATGAGTTTATAACAGCAATAAGGCACCTCAGGGGTTTGTGGTATACGGTCTACATACAGTACCACACCCCATCGGGCCATATTGCTTAATTATAACACATATTACACACATTCTGGAGGAAGCCTTTACCGTAGCTTTCATGAATACAACATGAGATCCTGGATTGGAACCCAATGGCCTTGGCTTTGTATCAATATACAGTAGGCTTTTACACAGCATCTCTCCCAGAGAGGACAGTAAAATTCACAAGGAGTTTACCTGTCCAGGAAGGATCTCCTTCGGGAGATGACGAACTCCGTCAGGGTGAACTGACAGAGTGTGCAGGTGACTAGACCTCACACCAACACACCAACCCTACAACACATAATGACCACGTTAACATCACACACCAACCCAACAACACAACCGTTCCAGTTTTACCTTCCAGAATAGAATAAAATACATCTTTGTCTATTGGCTACATGCCGATATCCACACTGGCATACCACTGAATCAATGTATCGGGCATGCGTTCTATGTAGTGCGCTAGTGTGGGTATTGCGTAGCCCTTGTTAGTAACTCAGGGAAAAGGGAGGATACAGGAGTAAGCGTTTCCAAACCTTGTGCGGGTCCAGGGTGAAGCTTGGCTGAAGGTGATTCCCAGCATCAGAGTGATTGTCGTGGTCCACCTCATACATGTTGTACGAGGGGTTACCGATCTCTACGTTTAGCCCACCATTCACCATGGGCTGCCGCTGGACTATTTTCCCCCTGTGAATGATAATATTGATGCGGTTAGGAGAGCATTATAAACCTTCCTGACTGCCTACTATGATACGCATGACCAATAATCACACAACAGAACATGTACAGTGTCTTCGGAAAGTATTCAGACCCCTTGACTTTTTCTACATTTTGTTACGTTAGTCTTATTCTACAATGGATTAAATAAATAAAAATCCTCAGCAATCTACACACAATACCCCATAATGACAAAGCGAAAACAAGTTGGTAAAAAACAGAAATGCCTTATTTACATAAGTATTCAGACCCTTTGCTATGAGACACGAGATTGAGGGCAGGTGCATCCTGTTTCCATTGATCATCCTTGAGATGTTTCTACAACTTGACTGGAGGCCACCTGTGGTAAATTCAATTGATTGGACATGATTTGGAAAGGCACACACCCGTCTATATAAGGTCCCACAGTTGACAGTGCATGTCAGAGCAATAACCAAGCCATGAGGTCGAAGGAATTGTCCGTAGAGCTCAAAGACAGGATTGTGTCGAGACACAGATCTGGGGAAGGGTAACAAATCATTTCTGCAGCATTGAAGGTCTCCAAGAACACAGTGGCCACCATCATTCTTAAATGGAAGAAGTTTGGAACCACCAAGACTCTTCCTAGAGCTGGCCGCCCGACCAAACTGAGCAATTGGGGGTGAAGGGCCTCAGTAAAAGGCACATGACAGCCTGCTTGGAGTTTGTCAAAAGGCACCTAAAGACTCTCAGACCATGAGAAACAAGATTCTCTGGTCTGATGAAACCAAGATTGAACTCTTTTGCCTGAATGACAAGTGTCACGTCTGGAGGAAACCTGGCACCATCCCTACGGTGAAACATGGTGGTGGCAGCATCATGCTGTGTGGATGTTTTTCAGCGGCAGGGACTGGGAGACTAGTCAGGATCGAGGCAAAGATGAACGGAGCAAAGCACAGAGAGATCCTTGATGATAACCTGCTCCAGAGCGCTCAGGACCTCAGACTGGGGTGAAGGTTCCCCTTCCAATAGGACAACGACCCTAAGCACACAGCCAAGACAACACAGGAGTGGCTTCGGGACAAGTCTCTGAATGTCCTTGTGTGGCCCAGCCAGAGCCAGGACTATAACCTGATCGAACAACTCTGGAGAGACCTGAAAATAGCTGTGCAGCAACACTCCCAAAAATACAAGTGTTCCAAGCTTGTAGCGTCATGCCCAAGAAGACTCGAGGTTGTAATCGCTGCCAAAGATGCTTCAACAAAGTACTGAGTAAAGGGTCTGAATACTTAAGTAAATGTGATATTTCAGTTTTACATTTTTTTATGAATTAGCAAACACTTGTTTGCAAACACTAAAAACCTGTTTTTACTTCATCATTATGGGGTATTGTGTGTAGATTGATGAGGGGAAAAAAACGACTTAATCAATTTAAGGCTGTAACCTAACAAAACGTGGAAAAAGTCAAGGGGTCTGAATACTTTCCGAAGGCACTGTATGTAGTATGAAGTGACTGGGTATCTTTTGGAATCTGTCTACTTAGAAGTAAAGACATACCTTTGCTTCCTCTTGCATATGAAAACCCCCAAGGCCATGGTAGTGATGAGAATCACCAGCAGAACCAGTGGGACAATGATGGCCATGCTTCCTGTAACACACAGATCAAACTATTAGAGTTAAACATGTTCAATACGTAACATACTTCCCTCCTCTCTGTAGTGAAACAATACAATATGTTAACATCCAAAAAGCGTCAGGGGTTGGAAAAATAACTTTCCAACAAGGTTCTTCATATGGGGACTGCATTTCTATGGCTCTGCTAAAGTTAAAGTCAGTCTATGGAGGTAAAAGGCTCAGTCTGCACAGTTAAGCCTTGAGAGCAAGTCGACAGTGACATTTCAGACTGCAGACCAAGATCAAATACCAATCTCTGGGAGGGTAGGGTGGTTCAAAGAGTCTGAAAAGGTCTCCAAATCCAGACAATAGCACTTTTAGAACTGAAAATAGACTCTCTTTTTCTTGTAGGATTGTGTGTCTATGTTTGTGTGTGTGAATGTGTGTGTGTCTGTACAGATGCAGGATCTTAATTTGAGCCAGTTTGCTACAACAGGAAAATAATCCTGCAGCAACAGGAAATATGAATTATCACCTGGATTATAATTATGGACATTTTTGTAGGGGTTGATACATTTTCCGTAATGGACATCAAACTTTAGAAGCCTTTTTAAACTCAAATACACTACAAGTTTGCACATTCTAAGCAACAAAAGAGTGATCAAATTAAGATCTTACATCTGTATGTTTCTGTGTGTTTGTGACAGCGAGCGAGCAATAACTACTCACCCCCGCTGATGTTGCCAGACAGACTGTTCTTGGGGGCAGGTCTCTCACACTGTGTCCCTGACCAATCAGCTGGACACCTAGAAAAGTCACAATGAGTATGAATAGCTGTCTGTTGGTCAAACCAAGTCTCTTTAACAAGAAGGCTATGGTGTACACACACTATAGCCGTCTTAATTAGGGAGGACGGGCTCGTGGTAATGACTGTATCAAATACATCAACAAACACATGGTTTCCAGGTGCGCCGTTCCGGCCCTTATTATGGGCCATCCTCCCCTCAGCAGTCTCCTGTGACACGCACACACATCTCTTAATTTCATCTCCTCATTTGGTAAAGTCTCAGGGAACATGCATGCATAATTCATTCCCTCATCGAGTTAAAGAAAATAAGCATAATCTCACACGAAGTCTGCATCCCAAATGGGACCCCTTTTTCCTTTATTTTGCACTACTTTTGACCAGGGACCATAGGAATCTGGTCAAAAGTGGTGCACTATGTAGGGAATAGGGTGCCATATGGGATTCATCAAGGTTTGGATGTAATCCAGAGACAGTGATCCATTACTACTTCTCTCTTTCCCCTCCCTTGCCCAGAGGATAGGAAGACATGCAATTACGCTATATGTAATCTGACAAGGGTGCCGCATGATGATGAAATGATATTAGCTAATATTAAATAGACTGTAAGCAGCATTTAATCAAACTTTCATTAGAGGGACTGTGGCTCGCTGCAGGTACCACATGAATCATAGTCCTGAAGGGAATGACAGCTTGTAGCTGACCTATATAAATCACACCATTTGTTGCTTGGGAATATGCTTAGCTGCAGAGAGTTGTTCTCGATCACTTAGCGACTGGGTTATTATCCTGTTTTCACGACATGTATTGAGAGGCTAGGGCAAAGAGAGAAACGTAAGGTGTGCTTGTGCTGCGAATGAGGGGACGAGGAACATGTGCTGTAAGGGGTTCTATCGTACAATATGTTAGACAACAGACAGAGACAGAGGTACTGGTGAGAGTCTGAGTTGGGGAGTGATGTACAGAGTGGATGCTGCTGGATAGTGAGACAGTGAGGGCTGGTCTCGGGAAATGGCAGGAGAGGAGGAGGGAAGGAGATGAGGAAGGAGGGTCAGAGAGGAGGGGTAAAAGTCAGACCTACTTGCACTGGGGTTTGTTTAAGGCAGTTAACGTGCAAATCCCTGTATTCTGACAGTAGTTATCACACGGATTGGCCCGCTGGTCACAGCGCTGGTTCAAGAACCCAGGCGTGCAGCTGCAGCACAGAGAAATTATCGCCACATGAACGAATCATATATTGAGGAACACAGAGACAAAGTCTGCGTCTGAAATGGCACCCTATTCTTTATATAATGCACTCCTTTTGACCAGGGCCCACATATGGAATAGGGTGCCATTTTGGACACATAGATAAAAGTAGATAGAGCACAATACATTCTCACAGTCCACCAGCTCGGACCATTGGAGGATACGGAGTATGAAATCGAACAGATGGAGCTAGGCCCTATTCCATCGTAGTGTTTCCATAGGATGTGTGCGTGTTCAGGTGAGAAAGCAAAGCATTATGGCAAGCAATCCATCCAATGTCACGCCAAGTGGGAGCAAAATAAGTTCAACTGCAGGAATAGCCCACAGATTGTTGTTTGAGATCTATGGAATGACACATACACAACCGGTCAAACGTTTTAGAACACCTACTCATTCAAGGGTTTTTCCTTATTTTTACTAATTTCTACATTGTAGAATACTAGTGAATACATCAAAACTATCAAATAACACATATGGAATCATGTAGTAACCAATTTTTTTTTAAACAAATCAAAATATATTTTATTTCTAAATATATTTTACACTTTAAATAGCCACCAATTTGCTTGATGACAGCTTTGCACACTCTTGGCATTCTCTCAACCAGCTTAATGAGGTAGTCACCTGGAATGCATTTCACTTAACAGGTGTGCCTTGATAAAAGTTCATTTGTGGAATTTCTTTCCTTCTTAATGCGTTTGAGCCAATCAGTTGTGTTTTGACAAGGTAGGGGGGTATACAGAAGATAGCCCTATTTGGTAAAAGACCAAGTCCATATTATAGCAAGAATGTATCAAATAAGCAAAGAGAAATGACAGTCCATTACTTTAAGACATGAAGGTCAGTCAATACGGAACATTTCAAGAACTTTGAAAGTTTCTTCAACTGCAGTCGCAAAAACCATCAAGCGCTATGATGAAACTGGCTCTCTTGAGGACCACCACAGGAAAGGAAGACTCAGAGTTACCTCTGCTGCAGAGGATACGTTCAATAGAGTTACCAGCCTCAGAAATTGCAGCCCAAATAAATGCTTCACAGAGTTCAAGTAACAGAAACATCTCAACATCAACTGTTCAGAGGAGACTGTGGGAATCAGGCTTTCATGGTCTAATTGCTGCAAATAAACCACTACTAAAGGACACCAATAAGAAGAGACTTGCTTGGGCCAAGAAACACGAGCAATCGACATTAGACAGGTGGAAATTTGTCCTTTGGTCTGATGAGTCCAAATTTGACATTTTTGGTTCCAACAGCCATATCTTTGTGAGACGCGGTGTAGGTAAATGGATGATCTCCGCATGTGTATTTCCCACCGTAAAGCATGGAGGAGGAGGTGTGATGGTGTGGGGGTGCTTTGCTGGTGACACTGTCTGTGATTTATTTAGAATTCAAGGCACACTTAACCAGCATGGCTACCACAGCATTCTGCAGCGATTCGCCATCCCTTCTTGAAGGGCTTAGTGGGAATATCATTTGTTTTTCAACAGGACAATGACCCAACAGACCTCCAGTCTGTGTAAGGGCTATTTTACCAAGAAGGAGAGTGATGGAGTGACCTGGCCTCCACAATCACCCGCCCTCAACCCAATTGAAGTGGTTTGGTATGAGTCGGACCGCAGAGTGAAGGGAAAGCAGCCAACACGTGCTCAGCATATATGGGAACTCCTTCAAGACTGTTGGAAAAAGCATTCCTCATGAAGCTGGTTGAGAGAATGTCAAGAATGTGCAAAGCTGTCATCAATGCAAAGGGTGGCTATTTGAAGAATCTCAAATATATTTTGATTAATTTAACACTTTTTTTGGTTACTACATGATTCCATATATGTTATTTCAGAGTTTTGATGTCTTCGCTATTATTCTACAATGTAGAAAATAGTCCAAATAAAGAAAAACCCTTGAATGAGTAGGTGTTCTAACATTTTTGACCGGTAGTGTAAAGCCCTCTAGGTACGTGTCGTCTTTCTCCACCACCAATTCAATACAACAAGCAAAAGGATAAAAGCAAAAAACTAACTAAACAAAAAAAAAACGCCTCTGTTTTGATAATAGGCTGAGGGATGGGCCTGGAGAAATGTAACCACTCTCAAATTGATAGCCAGAGCTATGAATGCAAGGGCTGACCGTCCATGATATCACAATTATAGTTTAACAATGTTTTAAGGATATACAGTGTTTGTTTACATTGACATTGTTTACAAACATTGGAGTAAAATAAGATTATATTTTGGGTTCTGATGGGGTAGGACAGCTGAACTATGCTCATGAGGCATTTATACGTTATATTATTCAAGAATCAATGGGTATATATTATTAATTTGGCTATACAGACTGTATAATACTGAATATGAGTAATTTCAAAAGTCAAAAAAATGGATGACGCAACTAAGGATTGATCAACTTTGAAAAGCCTCTTGAGAGTGATGCAAGCCCTAGAAACAAACACAACCAAAAAGCCTCTGTATACTTTAATATATGAGATCATATAATTTGCAACAGAGAAAGGAAACCTGAAACCCTTTTCTCTTGGAAAAACGTGAAAATAAGCCACCTCAGTGTGAGACCTCATTGTTTTCTACTACGTTCCCATTTTAGTATCCAGTCTCTACTACAGCACCTGCTCTGTCTCTCACAGCAAAACCACACAACCACTTTCAATACCACTAATTGTACTGTATCAGTGCTGTGTGTGTGTGATACAACTGAAAGCAGAATGAAGACAAACACAATGGCCGCGTTTACACCGGCAGCCCAATTCTGATCTTTTGCCACTAGTTGATGACGACAACTGACGATGACAACCTACTCAATTGAAAGAAATATAATCAATAGAGAAATACAAACAATTGTGCTGACTTACTGGCAGAACGGCAGGCTGGTCTCAGGGTCTTGGTGACAGGTTCCTCCGTTGTAACAGTATCCATCACACAGTTGACAGGTGGCTGCCACTCTGCCGTTACTGCAGCTGTAAGGACAGGAAAGGAACATGGCAACGACTTCATGAAGCATTACAAAGCACATTTATAATGCATTTATAAAACCTTGTGCATTTGTCTGATGACGCAAGCCCTGAACCATGGAGACAGGAGAATGCTGACATGTGGCAGCGTCCACAGAAATATAATTACTAGAACGGATATTCCTTTCAAGTGAATGTTCTGTGATGGGTATCAGTCAAATGTTCCATTCTAGTAATTCTATATCACTTTATTTAGATATCGCTAGAGTATCAGTAACATTTCAACTAACTATCAAACCCTAACCCTAACCTTACCCTAACCCTAACACCTGTTCTAATCCTAAACTAACCCTTACCCTAACACCTGTTCTAACCCTAACCTTAACCTTACCCTAACCCCTGTTCTAACCCTAACCTTAACCTTACCCTAACACCTGTTCTAATCCTAACCTTATCCTTACCCGAACCCCTGTTCTAATCCTAAACTAACCCTTACCCTAACACCTGTTCTAATCCTAACCTTATCCTTACCCTAACCCCTGTTCTAACCCTAACCGTATCCTTACCCTAACCCCTGTTCTAACCCTAACCTTAACCTTACTCTAACCCCTGTTCTAACCCTAACCTTATCCTTACCCTAACACCTGTTCTAATCCTAACCTTATCCTTACCCTAACCCCTGTTCTAACCCTAACCTTATCCTTACCCTAACCCCTGTTCTAACCCTAACCTTATCCTTACTCTAACCCCTGTTCTAACCCTTACCTTAACCTTACCCTAACCCCTGTTCTAACCCTAACCTTAACCTTACCCTAACACCTGTTCTAATCCTAAACTAACCCTTACCCTAACACCTGTTCTAACCCTAACCTTAACCTTACCCCTGTTCTAACCCTAACCTTAACCTTACCCTAACACCTGTTCTAACCCTAACCTTATCCTTACCCTAACCCCTGTTCTAATCCTAAACTAACCCTTACCCTAACACCTGTTCTAATCCTAACCTTATCCTTACCCTAACCCCTGTTCTAACCCTAACCTTATCCTTACCCTAACCCCTGTTCTAACCCTAACCTTATCCTTACTCTAACCCCTGTTCTAACCCTAACCTTAACCTTACCCTAACCCCTGTTCTAACCCTAACCTTAACCTTACCCTAACACCTGTTCTAACCCTAACCTTATCCTTACCCTAACCCCTGTTCTAACCCTAACCTTATCCTAACCCTAACACCTGTTCTAACCCTAACCTTATCCTTACCCTAACCCCTGTTCTAACCCTAACCTTAACCTTACCCTAACACCTGTTCTAACCCTAACCTTATCCTTACCCTAACCCCTGTTCTAACCCTAACCTTATCCTAACCCTAACACCTGTTCTAACCCTAACCTTATCCTTACCCTAACACCTGTTCTAACCCTAACCTTAGCAAGCAGTTGCTTATCAACAGATAGTATGACCATCTGTAAAGACGGACTATTTGGACTATCCAAATCAAGTGTGACCTATTGTACTCAGACAATACTTACTTGCAGGACACGTTGTCTGTCTCCGGGTTGACAATACACTGTGCCCCTCGACACTGGAGACATCGGTCCACTTCACACTTCACTCCCTCATACCTGGTTGAGCACACACACTCCACGTGGCTCTTGCTTGACAGAGTACAAGCCTTCGAATTGGTACAGTAGTGATGGCAGATATCTGGAACCCAAGGTGGAGAAAAACAAGCTTATTTATTTCCTGTGTTACGTTCCTGGTCTTCCACTGTGTCAGTCAGTGCAACATCCATTTGTTCAGCCCTTGATACTGAGCCGTTGCAAGCAAGCAGCTTTTGAAGGGATTTTCCTATCAAACTTATTTTAAACCGCCAGATATGAGGAGACTGACAAAATATTCCAACTCATTTTTAGTGTTGTGGTAAATGTGGAAACCACAAACCCCTCTCTTCTCATTGCGGAGACTGAATGCAACACGAAATATTGATCGATTGCTTGTCCTAAAACAGGCCAATCTTAGTGTGTGTGTGTGTGTGTGTGTGTGTATCTGACTCACGGTAGAGACAGCGCTCCCCAGTGTACTCGGCCATACAGCGACACACTGGCTGGTTCCCCCTGTTGACGTCACAGGTTCCCCCATTCAGACAGTAGTTATCACACACCTTCCTCTCACAGACCGGCCCTGTGAACCCCACAGCACAACGACATGTAGGCCGCCCTGAGAGATATCGAGAGAGAGAGAGACATAGATGGATGGAGGCAGGGAGAGAAAGAGAGAGAGAGAGAGACAGATGGATGGAGGCAGGGAGAGAAAGAGAGAGGGAGGGAGGGAGAGAGAAATGGGAGGGAGGAGGGAGAGGGAAATAAGAGAGGGGAGAGAGAGGGAAAGAGAGAATGGGGAGGAGGGAGGAAAAGAGAGAGAGAGAGAGAGAGAGAGAGAGAGAGAGAGAGAGGGGGGGGGGGGGGGTGTAGTTTGATTTATTTGACATTCTATTGAAATTGGCTCCAAATTGCTTAGCTGATATAAATATAATCACAAGCATGTCCACTGTCCAACGTCATAATGGGAAAGCAAGCAAACACAAGGCAGATGTGATTTCTCTCACATTTCATATTAGAGATTCAAAACCATTTCCCATCCAAGGGGATGTCCACAAAGAGACCCCCAAGGTCCAATGTTTTCTAAACAGCCATGTCTATTTGCATTGGAAGGATTTCAACTGGTTTCACACTGGTTTCACACTGGTCCTATGACCGCTTGGAGAGCTTACATCTGAAATACAACATCTGTTGCCCGCTCCTGACTGGGATGAATAGAAACGTACTGTGTGTGCTCTCTCTCCTGATGTTCCATCTGTCAGCCAAGAGGTAAGTTGTTACTGATGTCGCCATGCCAACACTAACATTTAACTGTTATTTTACGCGTTCATATTTGACCGCCTCATTTCCTCCCTTCAAACTCCTCCCAAATAATGTCCTCGGAAGAGAAAGAAAGGAGAGAAGCATGATCCACGCCGTTTATTTATATCTCCACTCTCAATTATTTATTCTGAAGAGAGAAAAAAAAAAACTGGAACGGAACCTGGACTTTGGGGACTTTAATGTGTTTTAACAACTGTTCAAAAATAGATAGCCATGCCACACATGAAGCGTGCCGTGCATAGTCATGGTGGCACTGACGTCTCCGCTAATGCAATACCAACGTGGGGCCATACATGCTGTATTTTCAGATACATCTATAGCTTACATCTCTCAGGGGTAGTCAAACTAAGGGATTTTTAACTGCACTTTCCTATGGCTCCCTGACACTGGGAGACACTGGCACAAATGCTCACTAATGTCCAATCAACAACTACATAAAGCAGGAGATTCAAACTCATTCCATGGAGTGTCTGCTGGTTTGAGTTATTTCCATTAGATCGGTGTCCAATTAAGAGCTAGACAACCAGGTGTGGGGAGTTCCTAACTAATCAGTGACCTTAATTGATCCATCTAGTACAGCAGAGGAGTGAACCTGCAGACACTCTGCCCTCCATGGAATAAGTTTGACACATGTGACGCAGAGCGATAGTTATTCAGAAGCAGATTATCAATCATGAAGCCAGAAGTTGTCACAGCAGAACTGGCATCTGTGGGAAGGATCTCATTGGCTGACAGGACAGGGGCCTTGGTCCCAACCAGGTCCCAACGCTCATTTCCCATAGTCATGGATGGATGAGCGCCCTCTCCTGTCCTGGAGGTCCCAGTGGAAGAGCAGGGAGCACACACACACACACACACACACACACACACACACACACACACACACACACACACACACACACACACACACACACACACACACACACACACACACACACACACACACACACACACACACACACGTAGCAGAAGAGGCTTACCTATGGAAGAGCCTGAGCATGTGCCCCCGTTCTGACAGTAGTCTTTACAGTGGTCGACTTCACAGCGCTCCCCGGAGAAATTTGGCCAGCAGTAACATCGCAGCTGCCCCTTCTCGTTGGTGATGCATCGCCCTCCATTCTCGCAGGCGGGGCGACACATTTCACCTGAAAGCAAATGATGTATGCCCACGTGTTAAGATTAAAACCATGGCAACCTTGACCTGCTCCCATTAATATCTAACGAGTAGATTAACCCACCTTTCTAAAAGGCTGGAACTCAAATGGGCTGTACTAACTGTTCTATGCAGGACTGCTTGCGTGGTACCATCACTTTCACTCCAATTTACTCAGGATAAGAAAGATATATATGAAAGATCCAGTCTCAGTTGGAGGTGGATCAAATGAAAGTATTGCAGGGTGACCAGGCAGCCTACTGTACTGAGATGTTAGTGTCCCTGCAGCCTACTTTACCGAGATGTTAGTGTCCCTGCAGCCTACTGTCCTGAGATGTTAGTGTCCCTGCAGCCTACTGTACTGAGATGTTAGTGTCCCTGCAGCCTACTGTACTGAGATGTTAGTGTCCCTGCAGCCTACTGTACTGAGATGTTAGTGTCCCTGCAGCCTACTGTACTGAGATGTTAGTGTCCCTGCAGCCTACTGTACTGAGATGTTAGTGTCCCTGCAGCCTACTGTACTGAGATGTTAGTGTCCCTGCAGCCTACAGTGCTGAGATGTTAGTGTCCCTGCAGCCTACAGTACTGAGATGTTAGTGTCCCTGCAGCCTACAGTACTGAGATGTTAGTGTCCCTGCAGCCTACTGTACTGAGATGTTAGTATCCCTGCAGCCTACAGTACTGAGATGTTAGCGTCCCTGCAGCCTACTGTACTGAGATGTTAGCGTCCCTGCAGCCTACAGTACTGAGATGTTAGTGTCCCTGCAGCCTACAGTGCTGAGATGTTAGTGTCCCTGCAGCCTACAGTACTGAGATGTTAGTGTCCCTGCAGCCTACAGTACTGAGATGTTAGTGTCCCTGCAGCCTACAGTACTGAGATGTTAGTGTCCCTGCAGCCTACAGTACTGAGATGTTAGCGTCCCTGCAGCCTACAGTACTGAGATGTTAGCGTCCCTTCTCATTGCATAGCTAGCTGGTTGACAGGTAGGCGTACTATACCGAACACATTGGTGTCTTAATGTACCTGATGTGTTGGTGTCCCTGCAAGTCCTGTTAATTAGCGTGGTCCCCTCAGGACAGAAACAGCTGGCTCCGGCAGGGTTGAGCAGACACAGGAAATCACAGTCCATCCTTGGGCACGGATTGGACACTGACACGTCCAATGGGATAAAGGTTAGAAAGCAGGACGTGTGAGTTTGTAGAGTGTAGTACATAGACGACTGTGCTCTGTACCACTGAGTTGTTTGAGTGGACCTGGCTGGTTGCAGTTAGTGTAAAATGCACAGACAGCACCGAATGCACTATGTAACTCAGACAAAAATAATGAATATCAAGATGACACACACTAAGAGAAAGTCATATTCTGTCATATGAAAGGCTCAAACTTTTCAAAGTCAAACATGAGATCCTTTTTTATTGTGTTTAACTGAGAGAGAGAACAACAGTGTGATCCGCTGGGCTGGAGCTAGGGATAATGATGCATCAGGGAGGGCTTCAACTGGCCCTTAGAAGTGGCATACAGAGGCATGCAGTACAGTTCCCACCAAACAGATGACCACATTGTCATTCAACTCTCACAGAACACCCACAGAACCAGACGACAGTAAACAAACAACTGCCAGCAGTCATTGGAGAGAGGGAATAGGAGAGGAAAGGGAGAGGGAGCCAGAGATATTGAGAGAGACAAAGAGAGAGAGAGAGAAAGATAGAGACAAAAAGAGAGAGAGAGGGAGAGTGAGAGAGAGAGAGAGTGAGAGCGAGAGACACAGACAGACAGAGACAGACAGACTTAGAGTGAGAGTGAGAGAGACAGAAAGAGAGAAAATAGGGAAAGAGAAAGTGATTGATAAAGCCTACCGTCTTGCTGTTTGAATCGATGGAGGACCAAGATAATGGAGGGTCTCTCTACTCCCAGATGGAGCCGTTCCATTGGCTGTTTTCCATACTTATGGACCCGGAAGACATCATTCCTCATCCCGATCCCATAGATATAGTCCTCAAAGATATCAATCCTTACAGGCTGGGAAAGACCTTGGGACAGAGCAAGTGGTAACAACTGTAACACTAGACTAGTAAGTGAGAAAATGGGTCCTTCAATAATTCATCTAAATTCCAAATAATATAAAATAATATTTAGCAAAATGTTCTATTGCTCTACCCTCCACCCTTGAAGGGATGAGCCGAGCGCATTTGATAAGAATGACAACAACTTGAGGGAATGGACAATTAAAGAATATGCAACCTGCAACGTACGTTGGCCTACGTAGGCCAACGTAGGCCTTTCCTCTCGTACCTGTATAAGGGTTGAAAATGGCAGATTTGGACGCTGATAAGCGCCCACATTGGAAAGAAGTGGCTGTACAGTAACATGCTATGCAGGCTGTACAGTAACATGCTATGCAGTACATGACATCAGAGCTCTGTATGGGGGTTGACTGACAGCCACTCTGAACTTGAGCACCACACGCGATATTTCACCCCCATCCCTCCCGCTAACTTTAGCACATTCTTGGCTGTCTGAGCGAGGGAAAGGCCATAAATTAAGATGACTCAATGTATTTTGAAAGACAAGATGTTGAGGATTATAAAAAAAAAAAAATACTGCTTTGATGCCAAACACCCGCGAGTCCAAAATGCGCGCTTCACATTTCCATATCGTAAAACTCATGTAATATACAGTGTCAACGTTTAGGATCACTAAGTTTGATGTACAGTTACAAGATGACATGGCTTTATACCCGGGGTTGTCCCGATTAGAATGAGCCTGTGTTTGTTGTATTGTGAAGTGAATTTGCAGTGGCACACGCATCTCAATGCACTCATGACTCCATTCTACGCGCACCAAAATGATGACCTGCATCTCTGAATTGCCTTGGAGAAAGCCTAACACTGTAAGATCGTATTTTATCATTTAGCTAGTCATGTTGGCAATAGAACAAGCTTTCAACCAGCCATGCCCACCTGACTCAGATTGCAATTTATAAAATGGACCATTTTTGGATTGTGCAAACAACAACAGTACTTGTGTAAAGGTGGGGATGCAGGGCTGTGTTCCAAACAAAACAACTGCAAGTGTGCTTGCTCTAATTCCTCAACGGCACAGCTAGCAGAGCTAAAAAACAGTACCTTATAGTTGAAGACGTTATTTGACTTCCTTGAAATGACTTAGGATCTGTGCACACTTTGGAGAGGTGTGTGACCACTTGGAAACACCAGTAAGACCTCTCACTCAAACCCGTCATTTTTTTGTCTTATGTTTCACCTACCCCAAATTTCCCAAGAATATTCTTATCATGTTACTGAATGTATCCAGAGCATTTTCAGATTTAGTTATCAACAAAAAATGTAAAATGCACATCAATTCAACAGTGTAATGGATTCAGTCTTGTGTTAGGTGAACTGTTGTGTCATCACGTTATGTCTAATCATTTTCCTATAATCCCCAAACGGTTCCCTTTTAATTGCTACCATGGTTATGCATATGCTTTCCATATTTCTTCTGTCGGAAACATTTACATTCAGCCCTGTCCACATAGGCCAATTTCAACGAGCGTAAAGGGTTAAGGACATGCATTTCTTCTGTGTTCGTCTGTGCTTTGCTCACCATGAGTGCTGCTCACCACCACCACAGAGTCCGATCCATCGAACCGAACGCTCCCAATCACAGACAACTCTGTGTCAGCCCAGTACAAACGCTGGTTGAAATAATCAATGGCAAGTCCTGTGAAGATTTAAAACATACCGGTCGCTCTATATGAACTGTTGTAAAGTGCGGCAAACGTTCCTTCTGACAAGTGCTGCATTCTATCAAAATGTATCACTCTACGCTAAAAGAAACAGGATGTTGATCAGAATATGATATGTAGAAAATGAACATACAAGTACACCCGCTCCATACATCCTGCTTATGGGTGCTTCCTGGAGGTATTGTTACATGTCACATGACCAGAAGTTCGAGAGCACCTACCACTGGGTCTCCTGAGGTTCTTCTCCACTAAGATTCTCCTCATAGACCCATCCATGGCAGCCTCCTCGATGTGGGAGTGGTCTCCTACCACTGTCCAGTACATCATCCTATAGGAAGTACAGGAAGTAAGTAAAGGAAGAATAGGTAGTTATAGCAGGTAATAAGGACAGGGCAGAGGGCCAGGCATAATTTGTTGTGTATCTGCCCAAAGAGAAAATATAGTCCAAAAATTGGCAATCTGATATGTGGTTGTTTTACCTAGCAACTTTAGTTGATTGCACTAATTGTCAATTGCTAAGAACATCTGCTAAATGACTCAAATGTAATTAATGTAAGGATTAATCTTACCCTTGAGCTGGGTTAACAGTGATAGAGTAAGGCTCCCCGGCGATGTCTGTGATGAGACGAGAGCAGTTTGGCCCTCCCAGCTGGCCCACGTTGATGGAATATCTGAGCCTCCTCCAGTGGGCGTTGTAGTAGCTGAACCAATGCATCCTGGAGTGGTCTGTCCAGTATATGTTGCCAGTCACCCAATCTGCAGATATATCCCTGGGCCTTCTGAAGTCAGGACACTGGAGAAGAAGAATGTGTTTACACATTTACTGACATGACTTTCATACTCCTTACCTGGAAATTGATTTACAAACTTAGTGCATGTAGGCACACACATTCTCTCTCCCTTTCTCTCCCTCTCTGTTAAAATACACTACATGATCAAAAGTATGTGGACATCTGCTTGTCAAACATCTCATTCTAAAATCATGGGCATTAATATAGAGTTGGTCCCCCCTTTGCTGCTATAACAGCCTCCACTCTTCTGCGAAGGCCTTCCACTAGATGTTGGAACATTGTTGCGGGGACTTGCTTCCATTCAGCCACAAGAGCATTAGTGAGGTTGGGCACTGATGTTGGACAATTAGGCCTGGCTCACAGCCAGCGTTCCAATTCATCCCAAAGGTGTTTGATGGGGTTGAGGTCAGGGCTCTGTGCAGGCTAGTCAAGTTCTTCTACACCGATCTCAACAAAACATTTATTTATGGACCTTGTTTTGTGCACGAGGGCATTGTCATGCTGAAACAGGAAAGGGCCTTCCCCATTCTGTTGCCGCAAAGTTGGAAGCACAGAATCGTCTGGAATGTATGCTGTAGCATTAAGATTTCCCTTCACTGGAACTAAGGGTCCTAGCCCGAACCATGAAAACAGTCCCAGATCATTATTCCTCCTTCACCATACTTTACAGTTGGCACTGTGCATTTGGGCAGGTAGCATCCTCCTGGCGTCCGCCAAACCCAGATTCGTCTGTCGGACTGTCAGATGGTGAAGCGTGATTCATCACACCAGAGAATGCGTTTCCACTGCTCCAGAGTCCAAAGGAGGCGATCTTTACACCACTCCAGCTGACGCTTGGCATTGCACATGGTGAGACGAACAGTTATTGTGCTGACATTGGTTCCAGAGGCAGTTTGGAACTCGGTAGTGAGTGTTGCAAACGAGGACAGATGGTTTTTACCCACTACGCGCTTCAGCACTCGCCGGTCCCATTCTGTGAGCTTGTGTGGCCCACGACTTTGCGGCTAAGCCGTTGTTGCCCCTAGATGTTTCCACTTCACAATAACAGCATCTACAGTTGACTGGGGCAACTCTCGGAGGGAAGAAATCTGATGAACTGACTTGTTAGGAAGGTGGCATCCTATGACAGTGCCACGTTGAAGGTCACTGAGCTCTTCAGTAAGGCCATTCTACTGCCAATACTTGTCTATGGCGATTGCATGGCTGTGTGCTCAGTTTTATACACTGGTCAGCAATGGGTGTGGCTGAAATAGCCAAATCCACTCATTTGAAGGGGTGTCCACATACTTTTGTATATATAGTGTAATTTCAGTTCAAGTGTCAAATCAGTGCTACAGTGCTCTTTGAAGAAGCACAGTGTGGTCTTTGGGGGCTTTCTGTCCCCTTCACTCCCTTTCCCAGGGCTCAAATCAAACCAATTCATGTCAGAGATATTGAATGGCTGTTAGATCCTGTTCTGTTCTGGTCTGGTCTCATAGGCAGAGCAGTTAAGGAGTATAGAGACCCACTGAGTAAATCGTCTCGCTTTGCTACACTCATGGCTGTCGTATGACAGTGTGGAACTTGGAATTGCTACCATCAAAACGAATGTAATATATTCAAGGTTGTCAATGCGCGGGGGTACAGGTTAGTCGAGGTAATTTGTACATGTAGGTGGGAGTAAAGTGACTATGCATAGATAATAAACACAGAGTAGCAGCAGTGTAAAAACAAAGGTGGTTGGGGGGGGGGGGGGGGGGGGGTCAATATAAATAGTCTGGGTGGCCATTTGAGTAATTGTTCAGCAGTCTTGGCTTGGTGGTAGAAACTGTTAAGGAGCTGTTTGGTCCTAGACTTGGGCGCTCCGGTACCAATTGCAGTGTGGTAGCAGGGAGAACAGTCTATGACTTGGGTGACTGGAATCTATGACAATATATTTAAGTTTGCCTGCATGAAAGTCCCCGGCCACTAGGATCGCCGCTTCTGGAGGATCATTTTCTTGTTTGCGTATGGCCTTATACAGCTCGATGAGTGCGGTCTTCGTGCCATCATCGGTTTGTGTTAGTAAATAGACGGCTACGAATAATATAGATGAGAACTCTCTTGGTAGATAGTGTGGTATACAACTTAACATGAGGTATTTTACCACAGGCGAGCAATACCTCGTGACTTCTTTAATATTTGACATTGCGCACCAGCAGTTATTGACAAATAGACACACACACCCGCCCCTTGTCTACCAGACGTAGCTGCTCTGTCATGCCAATGTACGGAGAAGCTAGCCAGCTCTATATTATCCATATCGTTGTTCAGCCACGTCTCGGTGAAATATAAGATAGTACAGTTAATGTACCGTTGGCAGGATTGTCTTAATCGTAGATCGTCCAGTTTGTTTTCCAATGATTGCACGTTCGCCAATAATACATCTCTATGGGTCCGTGTAGCCTATGTGCGGTCTATAACCAGAAGTGGCGACTCGAGAGAAAGATTTTGAATGAAAAGATAGGAAATCTTCACAAATGTTTGGCTTAAAGTATATATGGATAATTAAGCAGCCCATATGATAGCGCAACACTTGTAGACTAGCACAGGGAAGGTTTGCATGGCGTCGACACATTGTGTCAGCATCCAAGGGACTGCCAACTCAGGTCTGCGGTCCGTCGCATTGTATGCATTCACAATTGTGGTCTGCACGATCAATTTGGGGTTTTATGTTATGTTTTTATTTTACGTGTCTCTCTAAACAGTATTACTATCTGTTTTCAAATCACAGGCTCTTGGATATATTTACATCTCAAGCTAACTCATGGATAGACTAAACTGTGCCCCTGCACATTGACTCTGTACCGGTACCCCCTGTATATAGCCTCGCTACTGTTATTTTGTTTGAACTATTTCTTATTTGAATTTTTTTTACTCAACACTTATTTTTCTTAAAACTGCATTGTTGGATAAGGGCTTGTAAGTAAGCATTTCACTGTAAGGTTTACACCTGTTGTATTCGGAGCATTTGACAAATACATTTTGATTTGATTTGATTCGTCTTAACTTGTTTAAAGTACTTACAATGTAAAAATATTGATATCGGCTACCTACAGTAGAGCCATTTGAAAGCCACTGATATAAAATATGTTCTGAAGTCTATTGATAATATAATAGCCTACTCTTGTGCCCCAAACAAAACCGAAGGTGCTATGATTGTAATTAAGAGGAATCTTAATATGAAGGTGGGGGGGTCTGTGGGGGAGACACTGATAGACAGAGTTGTTATACCTCTGTTACTATTAATGGCACTACATTATGTTTGTCCTCCCTTTACGCACCCAATGCTTTTGATAAATCCTTTTTGAAGACCTGAAGCTTAAATTGTTAGACTTCCCAGACTCAGTGACCATCCTTGGGGGAGATTTTAACTAGACTCTAGATCCTACTATTAATACCACCAGTGATAAAATCTTGGCACTCTGGGCACCATCAAATTATATTAAGACCTTTTTAGATGACATGAACAACGTGGATGCCTGGCCCCTAGGAAATCCTTGTACTAGAGATGATCTTATTTTCTCCCCATCATCAGTCTTTCTCACCAATTGATTATGTCTTCACCTCCCCTGTTTTTCTGAAATGTACATCCCATGTAGAGATTTTAACTATGTTGTTATCTGACCATTCTCCATTATTGATTTATAAGTTTTAAGAAATGGTGGTAGGGAATTCTTAAACTACATTTTGAATGCCATGAATGATTTCTTACAAGTCAATGCACAACCAGGGGTAGGCCCACATACATTATGGGAAGTAACAAAGATGGGCAGCGATAACTCACCACATTTAAAACTGAGAAAAAGATGGTGACTAGTTCTAGGGCTGAATTTATTCATTTGAAAGCGAGACAGAATGACTATGAGAACGCGAATAGACTGAGTAGGCACTTGGCAATGAAACTGAAGCAAACTGAACATTTGTTATCTATTGATGTCATTAGGGACAATAAACAGTGAACTTTGTACCCTTCCCTCCCAAATTAATCAATCTTACTTTCACTACTTTTTATTCCAATATGTATACTTCTGAGTTTCCTAAAGACTGTAGGAAGATGTTGTCCTTTTAAATTCCTAGGAACTTCCTTCCCTTTCTCTTAAAAACCTCTTAAGGATCGGACCTTTTTTTTCAATTTTCGCCTAAAATGACATACCCAAATCTAACTGCCTGTAGCTCAGGACCTGAAGCAAGGATATGCATATTATTGATACCATTTGAAAGGAAACACTTTGTAGTTTGTGGAAATGTGAAATTAATATAGGAGAATATAACACATTAGATCTGGTAAAAGATAATACAAAGAAAGAAACAAATGCGTTTTCTATTTTTTGTTTTTGTTCCATCATCTTTGAAATGCAAGAGAAAAGCCATTATATCACTTCGGAGTCTAGGGGCAATTTAGATTTTGGACACTAGATGGCAGCAGTGTATTTCAAACATTTTAGACTGATCCAATGAACCATTGCATTACTGTTCAAAATGGTGTATCAAGTCTGCCCAAATGTACCGAATTGGTCAATTGATACATTTTCAAGTACATAACTATAGAGAACATACAATAAAAAATGTCAGTTTACACACTCCCAGGAATGTCATAAATTATGGATAATTAGCTTCCCTACAGAAAAGACAGTAACCTTCACACATCTAAATGGGGGGGGGCAGACACAGCAGAACCAAGTTCCTACATTTGAATTTAAAAAAAGATTTTATCAAACAAAGCTACGCAACATTTTATCTCTGAGACCCTCAGGATGACAAATCAGAGCAATATTACTGAATATAAATACATTATTTACCTTCAGATGTGAATGTATCAAACCAGTTGCCGTGATACGTTTTTTTGTTGTGCACTCTCAAACAATAATATGGTATTTTTTCAATGTTGTAGTTTTTCTAAGTGGCTCCCATTTTGGCTGTAGTGTTTCCAAGCGCATGGCCGAGAGAGCGCGTTCTTTTTGTTTATCTCCGGTAAAGACAATAACGATTCTCCGTCTTAAATTTGATTGTATATTTGCATATTATGGTACCTAAGGTTTGATTATAAATGTTGATTGACTTGTTTGGATAAGTTTATTGGTAACGTTTGTGATTCATTTTGTATGCATTTTGACGGAGGGAAACCGAGTGGATTATTGACTGAAGCGCGCCAGCTAAACTGAGTTTTTATGGATATAAAGAAGGAATTTATCGAACAAAAGGACCATTTGCAATGTAACTGGGACATTTTGGAGTGTCAACAGAAGAAGATCTTCAAGGATAAGGCATATATTATATTGCTATTTCTGACTTTCGTGTTGCAACTCCCTGGTTGAAAATGATTTGTTATGCATTTGTGTGCTGGACACTGTCCTCAGATAATCGCATGGTTTGCTTTCGCCGTAAAGCCTTTTTGAAATCTGACACCTTGGCTGGATTAACAACATGTTCAGTTTTATTTTGATGTATTGCACTTGTGATTTCATGAAAGTTTCATATTTATAGTAATTTAATTTGAATTTTGCGCTCTGCCATTTCACCGGATGTTGGCCCACGCTACCGTCCCACCTATCCATAATTAAGCCATTTTGCCACAACTTTGGAAATATGCTTTGGGTCATTGTCCATTTGGAAGACCCATTTGCGACCAAGCTTTAACTTCCTGACTGTCTTGAGATGTTGCTTCAATATATCCACATAATTTTCCTGCCTCATGATGCCATCTATTTTGTGAAGAGCACCAGCCCCTCCTGTACCAAAACACCACAACAACATGATGCTGCCAGCCTCGTGCTTCACATTTGGGATGGTGTTCTTCGACTTGCAAGCCTCCCCCTTTTTCCTCCAAACATAACGATGGTCATAACGATGGCCAAACAGTTATATTTTTGTTTCATCAGACCAGAGAACATTTCTCCAAAAAGTACGATCTTTGTCCCCATGTGCAGTTGCAAACCATAGTCTGCTGAGAGGCCTTTCAGGTTATGTCGATATAGGACTCGTTTTACTGTGGATATAGATACTTTTGTACCTGTTTCCTCCAGCATCTTCACAAGGTCGTTTGCTGTGGTTCTGGGATTGATTAGCACTTTTCGCACCAAAGTATGTTCATTTCTAGGAGACAGAACGTGTCTCTTTCCTGAGCGGTATGATGTCTGTGTGGTCCCACTGTGTTTTTACTTGCGTACTATTGTTTGTACAGATGAACGTGGTACCTTCAGGCATTTGGAAATTGCTCCCAAGGATGAACCAGACTTGTGGAGCTTTACACATTTTTTTCTGAGGTCTTGGCTGATATCTTTTGATTTTCCCATGATGTCAAACAAAGAGGCACTGAGTTTGAAGGTGGGCCTTGAAATACATCCACAGGTACACCTCCAATTGACTCAAATGATGTCAATTAGCCTATCAGAAGCTTCGAAAGCCATGACATAATTTTCTGGAATTGTCCAAGCTGTTTAAAGGCAAAGTCAACTTAGTGTATGTAAACTTCTGACCCATTGGAATTGTGATAATAGTGAATTATAAGTGAAATAATCTGTCTGTAAACAATTCTTGTAAAAATTACTTGTGTCATGCACAAAGTAGATGTCCAAACCGACTTGCCAAAACAATAGTTTGTTAACAAGACATTTGTGGAGTGGTTGAAAAACGAGTTTTAATGACTCCAACCTAAGTGTATGTAAACTTCTGACTTCAACTGTATTAGGTCCCACAGTGGACAGTGCATGTCAGAGCAAAAACCAAGCCATGAGGTCAAAGGAATTGTCTGTAGAGCTCCGAGACAAGATTGTTTCGAGTCACAGATCTGGTGAAGGGTACAAAAAAAAGGTCCCCAAGAACACAGTGGCCTCCATCATTCTTAAATGGAAGAAGTTTGGCACCACCAAGACTCTTCCTAGAGCTGGCCGCCAGGCCAAACTGAGCAATCGGGGTAGAAGGGCCTTGGTCAGGGAGGTGACCAAGAACGCGATGGTCACTCTGATAGAGCTCCAGAGCTCCTCTGCTGTGATGGGAGAATCTTCCAGAATGACAACCATCTCTGCAGCACTCCACCAATCAGGCCTTTATGGTAGAGTAGCTAGATGGAAACCAATCCTCAGTAAAAGGTACATGACAGCCCTCTTGGAGTTTACCAAAAGGCACCTTAAGACTCCCAGACCATGATAAACAAGATTCTCTGGTCTGATGAAACCAAGATTGAACTCTTTGGCTTGAATGCCAAGTGTCACGTCTGGAGGAAACCTGGCACCATCCCTACGGTGAAGCATGGTGGTGGCAGCATGATGCTGTGGGGATGTTTTTCAGTGTCAAGCACTGAGGGACTAGTCAGGATTGAGGGAAAGATGAACGGAGCAAAGTACAGAGAGATCCTTGATGAAAACCTGCTCCAGAGCGCTCAGGACCTCAGACTTGGGCAAAGGTTCACCTTTCAACAGGACAACAACCCTAAGCACACAGCCAAGACAACACAGAAGTGGCTTCGGGAAAGTCTCTGAATGTTCTTGAGGGGCCCAGTCAGAGCCCGACCGAACATCTCTGGAGAGACATGAAAATAGCTGACAGAACTTGAGGATCTGGAGAAAAGAATGGGAGAAACTGCCAAAATACAGATGTGCTAAGCTTGTAGTGTCATACCCAAGAAGACTTGATACTGTAATCACTGCCAAAAGTGCTTCAACAAAGTACTGAGTAAAGGGCCTGAATACTTATGTGTATGTGATATTTCAGTTTACATTATTTTATACATTTGCAAAAATATATAAAAACCTGTTTTTGATTTGTCATTATGGAGTATTGTGTGTAGATTGATGAGGAATAAAAACTATTTAATACATTTTAGAATAATGCTGTTACGTAACAAAATGTGGAAAAAGTCAAGGGGTCTGAAATCTTTCTTAATGCACAGTATATCACCCATACTTAACCGCGTTTAAATAATTCAGCTCCTTCTCTGGCTATATGCCTCTAAACACGACAGCCAAACAAGTCATATTACCCTCTGTACCTATCACTTTAGGGATTTACATAACTGGGCATTTCAATTCGATCCAATTTGAAAGTCATTGTTAATGAGAATTTTAGTGCAACATTAGAGAAAATAAAGCTCTAAGTAGATGGTGTCCATTTCGTGTTACTCTTCATATGAAAGTTTTGGTTATTCAAATGAATATACTCCCCAGTATTAATTAACTTCCTCCCCCAACTTCATTCTTTAAGGACATAGGAATACACTACTTGACCAAAAGTATGTGGACAGCTGCTCGTCGAATGTCTAATTCCAAAATCATGGGCATTAATATTCTGGGATCCTTATTCTGGGATAAAGCAAAATACTGCCTCATCTTTCATGGGATCGATTGCAAAAAATACATTGACTGTTTGGTACCAAATGAACAATTATCTGGGAACAACTTGTAATTTTCACGAGTTATCTCCTATTTGCAATAACTATTTTATTTTATCAGGCTCTATGCCCTTTAACTTCCCTCCTTGGTCTAAGGAAGGTAATCATGTTTTAAAGGATATCTTCAACCTGCAAGGGATTTGTTCAAGTAATATTCTCTCCCTGGTTCTTCCTATTTATTTAATATCTTTTTGTTATTATCTCAGACTCCCTACAGTGTTGAAAACCTACAGGACCATAAACCAGGCTACCACTCTTTATTTAAATCATTTATGTAATAAATGTACCCAATCTGAGGTGGGCAATTATATGCATATGTTTTAGAGCTGTGTACCAGTAAAGACTCTTTGGGTTCATGTTGTTAATATTATAAATGTTATTCAAGGCAGGAACATACCTGCAAGGCCCATCCCTCCTCTTGCTTGGTTGTAACCCTAGCATTTCGTTATCTTATCAAGAGAGGCGGATTGTTATGGCTGCAATAACAGCAGGCAAAAAAAAACTATTCTAAGGAATTGGTTTGAACTGGGTATTGCCCTTTGCAGATTTTGGTTGCTTATGTACTTGGACATTGCACAGCTGGAAAGAGCCACTGTCAGACTGTGCGGGGCCAAGCCCGAAACTCTGGTCAATTGGTCACATGCTATGTCCCACTTGCAAGAGCTAATTTAACAACAGTGTTTGGTCTTGCAGATGGGAGATAGCATTGTTCTTCTCTGTCTTTTTAAACAATCTGTTTTCCTATGTGGCTCTGGGTTGGTAGCCTTTGAGAATAACATTTGAATAGACTGACTGAATTTGTAAACACTGAGACATATGTCTTTAATCTGTTTTGTTCTTTTTTATTTGTACGTTTTATTATTATTATTTTTTTATATCTTGTTTGTTTCTTTTCCCCCTGTACATATTGGTATGTACATATTAGTATGTACTGTATCTTGAAACTGTAATTGTCTAGGACTTGCAAGAAAAACAAAATAAATATTGTTCACAACAAAAAAGTAAAGCATCGCCATAGATGAAATGAGCAATTAGTGATCAAATCTGAGTTAGTAAGTAGCCTATCTTTGATAGAACGTGAATGGCTCGCCTTGCTCCCTCCGACTGTCAAACAAACTGCGAGAGTTAGACATTTTTTTCATGAAAGTATCACAAAGTACTATAACGAGTAATATGATGCATTACTTTCCACAAAGTAATATATTACCTTTTCAAGTAACTAATCCCAACACTGTTAATATGTAACAGATGAATATGTTAATGCAAACCCAAAAATGTTTATAGAGGTGCTGACTGAGAGTAAACTGTATAAAATAATTAAGTCGCATACTAAATTATGCTCCCAACAATTTAACGGGTACAACTAATTTGTTGGGAGCATATTTAGAGTGTGAATTAACAGATACAAAAACAAAAACATTCAGATACAGTAATAACAATGATTACATTAAGTAATAACCCTCCACTCCAGCCCACTCAAACCCTTTACTTACTATGATTCCGCTATTTGAATTGTTGGGAGCATATTTAGAGTGTATATGGTCTAATATACCACGGCTTTCAGCCAATCAGCATTCAAGGCTTGAACTACCTAGTTTATAATAAGTAATAACCCTCCACCTCCAGCCCACTCAAACCCTTTACTTACTATGATTCCGCTATTTGACTTAGTGGGACTTCTGTCTACGATGTCTTTGTAAAACATTCCACCAGGGTTAAACTGTGTGGCCCAGACAAACTTGTGTCGGTGAAAAAGAGCGTCCATCCCAATGATTTTAGCATTGTCCTCGATGCGAGGATGCAGTTTCTGTCCGTGGCTCTGCTTAAACGGATAGACAAAACTTCGGATTTCAGTGTCATTAGCAACGTAGAGCACTTGATCCTCTGGTCCTGCCCGTTGAGTTCATTAAGGTAGAAGAAAAAACACAAAGGAAATAATATAAATAAAGAGTGTAAACAATTAGCATATTGTAATCAAAACAGATCGTAGCAATCAGAATAGTTGTGATGCATAATTGATCAAGCATAATTAAGTAGAATTTTGATGTGATGTGTGAATATCAAATTGTCATGCATCTGATTATGCACTGTATATGTAATCAAAATAGCAATGGCAAGCTCTTACCTTTGGTTATACATTCACCGTCGATTTCTTTAAAGTTACGGTCACATGTGCATTTGAAGGATCCTTTGGTATTGGTGCAGTAGTGAGAGCACATGCCAAACTGAAGGCATTCATTGATCTCTGAGAAAAAGATAAAGAATGAAGGCTATAATTCCCGTCAAGCCACAAATAATTAAGAGGTTTCGCCACAATTCTGTCTGAGCTCTGTCCGTCAATATACAGAGATAACCTCTTAGGAGTAGTACAAATTCTATCTTTGATAGTTCATATCTAAAACTTGCCCAACACATTTATCAAAAAGAAGGCAAAGGCAGAGTAGCTAACGCTACGCTACGCATTGCCATTGTCCAGTGAACAGGAGCCATCAGAGCATTTCTGCAGTGATAAGCCCCGACTTGAAGCGATGGTGCATGGTACTGTAACGTGTGGCCTTCTTTGCTGTCTGATCTCTATTTGAAAGGCAACGTAACATTTCAAACTCTTAGCAGCAAGTGAATGCAAAAGAAAACCCTGAGACGGAGAAGATCAAAGGCGAAAATCTTCACTGTACTGTACCTTCACATTGCCTCGTCGTCTGGCTCCTCTGAAAGCCAGCCTTGCACTGACAGAGTGAATCTGTTCCTGTGTTATTGCAGAATGCGTCATCTCCACATACACCCACTCTCTCTCCACATACTCCGTCCTTGGAACCCACTGTATAAAACACGGACATCACAATAACACATCATATATGGTGTAAGTTGGATGCTGTTTGTGCACTCTTAGAAAAAAGGGTCCCGAAAAGGGCTCTTCGGCTGTCCCTATAGAAGAACCCTTATTGGTTCCAGGTAAAACCGTTTTGGTTTCTACATGGAACCCAAAAGGGTTCGACCTGGAGCCAATAAGGGTTATTCAAAGGGTTCTCCTATGGGGACAGCCGAAGAACCCTTTCATATATTTTTCTCTAAGAGTGTGCATTGATTAATAAACTGAAAGTGTAACATGGTGATTTGAATAATAAAAACATCCATTAGCACAGCCTTTTTCTCTCTCATTCAGCTTTTGTAAATAGAGTACTCTACGTGCTGGGAATAAACATACCCTGAGTGCACAGATATTTTTTTATTTAACCAGGCAAGTTAGTTAAGAACAAATTCTTATTTACAACGACGGCCTACTGGGGAACAGTTAACTGCCTTGTTCGGAACAACAGATTTTTCCCTTGTCAGCTCTGGGATTCGATCCAGCAACCTTTTGGTTACTGGCCCAATGTTCTAACTACTAGGCTACCTGCCGCCCCAAATGCTGACAGTGCCCAAAATCAGGGGCTAGAATGCATTATTTATGTTTAATTTCAGCTATGTTTTTATTTCAGAATGTTCGATCTAGGAGAGAGCATTCATTTGGAAGATTTTGTAGGACTTATCCTGCCTTCCTTCCTCTGTTCCTTCCTTATACAATCTTTCTTGGGAGTACTGAAATTAACTGAACCTGAACTGAAATGTGCAGAGAGAGACAGACAGGCATAGAGAGAGAGACAGATATATACAGAGAGGGGGAGAGACAGAGACAGATACAGAGAGCGAGAGAGACAAAGACTGAGATCGAGATCGATATCGAGGGAGGGATATTTTGAAAGAAAGAGAGATAGAGAGACAAAGGAAGAGCGCGGGACTTTAGAAGCCACGTACCGCCTTTACAGTCCTGTTCATCCGAGCCCCCGTCTCCACAGTCATCGAACAGGTCACACTGCAGCTCCTGCGGGATGCAGCGATGGTTACTGCAGGTGAACTCCACCTTACCACAGAGCCTTGGGGTCCGCATCACGTCTTCTGATCCAGGGTACAGGACAAGCCAGGGGGAGAAGGAGAAGGTAACAGCCATGGGGCCAAAGACAGAACAGGCATGTTTCAACACCATAGCTAGGCTATTGCTATCTCTAGCTTTCATTTTTTACACCAACAATGATGGGCGTGTGCGTGCTCTTGAGTATGATTTGTAATCTTGTATGTTTGTATGATGTTATATTTGTAAATTGTGTATGTACAGGACTCCCTTGTAAAATAGATAATGGTCTTAATGGGACTCCCAGCTAAAATAAAGGTGAAATAAAACATGTCGACAAAACAGAGGAGCTCTGTGATTCTGGGTTATCGGTGATCATCTGAATGATTTAAGTTCAAAAGTTAACAGATACGATTGAACTCACCACAGTCCTCTTCATCGGAGATGTCCCCACAGTCGTCGACTCCGTTGCACACCTGCTCCGAGCGCAGACACACCCTGTCGTTCCTACAGCGGTAGGGTCTGCTCGGTGGACACGGCAGTTTAGCACACATGTCGGAGTCTTCATCAGAGTTATCTCCGCAGTCATCCTCTCCATCACACACCCAGATGTAAAGCTTACACAGTGTGTTGGTACAGATAAACTCATCCGCACGGCAAGTGTGGGCTGCTGCAAGAGAAACAATATAGTAGGAAACAAAATGTTTTTTTCCCTAAATATGATTTTTCACCAAAATATTGTTTTGTCCCATAAATATGATTGACATACCAAAAGACCAGTAGGCCTATTCTAGTAATTGTTGCTTGATGCCCCATTGATGGTGTGCTTGCCAAATAAACAGTTAATATTCTCTATTATCAAACATTTTTTGGGAGATGCATATTTATTTATGGCAATCCTCTCCCCCTACAATTTGACACTGCGCTGCACCCGATCCTATAGCTGTACAGCAAATTAGCAATCTGTTCACTAGCTCATCCAACCTGTGTTGATTGACCGTTTGCTGGTCCAATCAGTGGACAGTGTGTGTGTTTCACTAGCCAATCGGTTCCAATCGGTTGATTTATTTTGAAAGTGCGATGCTGCGACTACTGTGTCTACCTGCGTGGAAAGTAATTCCACTAAGACTCTGTGACTCAAAATGACTGACAAACCTGGCCAGATAATTTAAAGTCATCAGTCTCTAGTCAGAGTTCCCGAATCTTGAGGCTCCAAGTCGAAGTCAAGTCTCAAGTTATTTTATTTTCTATCAAGTCGAGTCTCAAGTCATGAAATTTGTGACTAGAGTCAGACTCGAGTCAGAGTTATGTGACTTGAGTCCACACCTCTGCAATATGTTGAGCTTGAATGCTTTTCTGAGAAGATGAGGTAACAACGGTTTCTCATTATATTGATTAATACTGCAACCATCTTTCTACTTGCCTCACCCATCCAGTGGTGTAAAGTACTTAAGTAAAAATACTTCAAAGTACTACTTAAGTAGTTTTTGGTGGTCTCTACTTTACTTTTTATATTTTAGATAACATGTACATTTACTTCACTACATTCTTAAAGAAAATAATGTACTTTTTACTCCATATATTGTCTTTGACACCCCAAATTACTAATTTTGAATGCTTAGCAGAACAGGAAAATGGAAAGTTCATGCACTTATCAAGAGATAAGTGCATCTCTCTCTACTGCCTCTGAACTGGCAGATTCACTAAACACATGTACTCTGCTTGTGTAACGGCTGTCAATGTCGTTCTCCTCCTCAGACGAGGAGGAGCATGGATCGGACCAAGATGCGGATTGGTAAGTATTCATGATTTAATGGCAAACCAACAAACACTACAAATTAACAAAACAACAAACGTGACTAACCTGACACAGTCCTGTGTGGCCCAAACGCTGACACAGGAACAAACACCCACAAAACACAAGTGAAACCCAGGCTGCCTTAGTATGATTCTCAATCAGGGACAACGATAGACACCTGTCTCTGATTGAGAATCATACCAGGCCGAACACAAAATCCCAACATAGAAATAGAAAACATAGACTGCCCACCCAAAACTCACGCCCTGACCAATAAACACATACAAAACAAGAGAAAACAGGTCAGGAACGTGACAGCTTGTAAATGTCTGAGTGTTGGAGTGTGCCCCTGGCTATCCGTAAATTTAAAAAAAGCAAGAAATCAGTACTGTCTGGTTTGCTTAATATAAAGTATTTGAAATTAATTATACTTTTACTTTTGATATTTAAGTATATTTTAGCAATTATTTATTTTGATACTTAAGTATATTTAAAACCAAATTATTTTAGACTTTTACTCAATTAATATTTTACTGGGTGACTTTCACTTTAACTTGACTCATTTTCTATTAAGGTATCTTTACTTTCACTCAAGTACGACAATTGGGTACTTTTTACGCCACTGCACCCATCAACCTTTCCTCACAATTACAGAGAGCACTCTGACTGAAGGGAGACCGCAATGGACACACAGTTTTAACATAATACTGACTGAGTGAATAATACATCACACATGTTGTAAAGAACATTGTGTGTGTGTGTGTGTGTGTGTGTGTGTGTGTGTGTGTGTGTGTGTGTGTGTGTGTGTGTGTGTGTGTGTGTGTGTGTGTGTGTGTGTGTGTGTGTGTGTGTGTGTGTGTGGGATGAGCTTGTGCATGTATGCGTGTGTGTTCTAGGCTCACCCTGGACACAGTTATGCTCGTCACTGTGATCCACACAGTCAGGCAGGGCATCACAGTGCCAGCGGCTGGGGATGCAGTGAGCTCGGTTCAGGCACAGGAACTCATCCTCCCTGCACTCCCTCACACAGTCTACCTGTCGGCACAACACACACACACACACCTCAAAAACAACACAAACACATACACCCCTGTCTGCCACCAAGCCATTCCACTGCCAGGTCTCAAAAAGGCTTGTCCAAGCCTTAACATTACATTATGATGTATGCTTAGAAGAAGAAGACGAAGACGAAGAATGACAATGACCATTGTCATTTTCAGATCAAATGCGCATTTTATTTTGTACAAAACATGACAGAATGACGTGTTACAAACTGTGAGTTATAGGTTGAATTAATCAACATGTACTTGGCCTTTGGTGAAATTGCTTTTAATATATAATGCATGAGTCTAGGATGACGTCGCTCTCTCCAGGGGACTCTGTTGGCTGTGGAGAAAGACCTTATTAAAAGAGGTAGGCTGCCACGGCATGGACGTGAACTACTGACTCTGAACCAAGAGCATGGTTTTAATTACACTGAGATCCTAAAGGGACCCTGATGTTTGGAGGAAACAGGCAAAAAGACCAAACTACCTGTATCCAGGTATTTGAGAGATAAGGATGTTGATTGCCAAAATGCAGGCTTTACATTTTACACAAAGATGAATAGTGCTAGCAATCATTCATCACCATTTCAGGGGGATTTCCCATGAAAATATGGTGCAAGATAATTAGGACACATTTTCTGATGTTGATGACCTTACGAACAAATGGCATGCATTAAAACTCAAACAGACACGAAAGGTATCCTGCATTATCGCATAGATGAGACTCAGCCACGACAATCAGGGCTTCATCAGAGAGCACTCACCTCATCAGATCCATCTGAGCAGTCTCTCTGGCCGTCACACCTCAGGCGGGCCGACACGCAGCCTCCCCCGACACACTCATACTCACTCAGGGCGCAGGACGGAAGGACCGCTGAAACAGATAACGTAGCACTTTCATTCGAAATGACTTTACAGTACAGTGAGTGCATACATTCGTATTATGTGTAGTTATTGAACCCACAGCCTTGATGATGCCAGCGCCACGCTCTTACCAACTGAACCACGCAGGACCACACTAGACAAAAGAAGCTGACGACACAGACAATCCCCATTAATAAACCGGTGCTGACAATACGTCTCAACTGGACACGACAACACCAGGTATACAAGTGCAACACAATGGCTGCAGATACAGAAACAGAGCTTCTTCAGAGGGTCCATTCTGAGTGCTATTCCTAGCGTGTTTTGGAGCACTTTGGACCAATCAAAGCAATTCAGTCTCACTCCCATCTGGACTCACTGGGAGAGAGGGGGAAAAGCTTTTTCATGCATGTCACGGTGTGGTCCTTCCAATTGGAGGTATTTACAGTGCAAGTGCAGCCACAGCTGTCCACAGGTACTTTCCATATAAATATATAAAGAAAGTACTCAGCTGAAATATTAAAAAACAAGTTATTATGAGAGAAAGAGAGAGAGAGAGACAGAGCAACAAACTTGCACATGCCTTCGTGTTATTTATTTTCTTAGTGATTTATATTTCTAATACAACCCCATCCACCACACCCTTGATTATTGTACTTAGTGATTTTCCTCTTTGTGACAATCTTGATGATTTTTGATGATGTCGTTAATGAATCATTCCATTCCCAAAGTATGCTTTGGCATTGTGTACATTGTTAAATCATGCCAATAAAGCAATTGAATTGACAGACAGACAGACAGACAGACAGACAGACAGACAGACAGACAGACAGACAGACAGACAGACAGACAGACAGACAGACAGACAGACAGACAGACAGACAGACAGACAGAGCGAGAGAGGGAATAGACAGACAGACAGACAGACAGACAGACAGACAGACAGACAGACAGACAGACAGACAGACAGACAGACAGACAGACAGACAGACAGACAGACAGACAGACAGACAGACAGACAGAGCGAGAGAGGGAATAGACAGGGAGAGAAGAGTCAGAGAGAGAAGAGTCAGAGAGAGACAGACCAATTCCCAGATCTCAGGGAATTACAGTAGACCAAAGTATATAGAGTACTGCACACACTACAATTACTTAGGTTTAAAAATAAGCTCAACTGGATACCTTCATGAGGCAGTGAATGAACTGAGAGAGAAAGCATGCAAGGCATTCTACGCCATTAAAAAAACAAATTAAAATTGAAATACCTATTAAAATTAGGCTAAAACAAATTGAATGTGTCATTGAACCACTCGCACTTTATGACAGCGAGGTGTGGTTTCCATTTGCAAAACAAGATTTCACCCAATGGGACAAAAACCCAATTGAAACCCTGCATGGAGAGTTCTATAAGATTCTCCTCCAGAACTACAAACAAATCATGTAGGGCAGAATTAGGCCAATATTGACTAATAATAATGTTTTGAAAACATCTAAAATACAGTGACCCCCTTGCATATCATTACCAAGCCATGCAATACCAAGAGCTGAGAAAGTCCCCTCATCCAGCTGGTCCTGGGGCTGAGTTCACAAACCTGTTCTACTAATACACTGAAGCCTCAGGACCAGAACATCCAAACAATCAGAATAAACCAAATTACAACACGATCAAAACAAAACTACATTACTTACAGGGAAACACAAGCACAAAGCAAAATGCAGTGCTATCTGGCCCTAAATCGACACTCCACCGTGGCAAACTATTTGACCATGGTTACTGATCAAAACCTTAGAAAAACCTTGACAAAGAACAGGCTATTGGCATTGAGAAGGGTAGACACAGGAAAACCTGGCTCCCTGTAGGGGAAAGGCTGTGCAACCATTGCACCACAGCAGAACCCGAGACGGAGCTGCATTTCCTGACAAAATGTCAAAAATATCAAACATGTAGAGAGTCAGTTCCCCATATTTGAAATCCTTATTCAAGGTTTCAAAGACCTCTCTGATGAGAATAAGCTACTCGTCCTGTTGGGGGAGGACGCATAGAGCTATGGGTTGGCAGCACACTACATTGCTGCCTGCCATAGGGACAGTGTCTGACAGACCAACCAACCTGCACATGTCCTCTATGCTTATTGTTATTGTTCAATGTATGGTTATTTTGAACTTTGATTATTGTTGTTACTGTTATCCCGTTGACAAAATGTATTATTATTATTTAAATGATGTTAATATTGTAAATCTCCAAAGTAAGCTTTGGCAATATGTATAGTATATTGTTACGTCATGCCATTGAATTGAGAGACAGACAGAGACAGACAGAGACAGACAGAGACAGACAGACAGCCAGCCAGCCAGCCAGCCAGCCAGCCAGCCAGCCAGCCAGCCAGCCAGCCAGCCAGCCAGCCAGCCAGCCACCCAGCCAGCCAGCCAGCCAGCGAGGCAGAGGCATAGCGGTGAGAGAGACAAAGCTCATTTTATTTTCACACCTTCGGTTAACAGACAGGAGAGAAGACCAGCTTGCTGATATCGAACCATCTGCTCGAGATTTGAAGTGCCTCGAAGCTACTCTGGCCTTGCATCTATTTCTCCACAAGACTTCAAGTTTGGCATACATTCAATTCTTGCAATGAAGCACAAAGGGATTACGAATCTTAGAATAAACGTGAATGTCAGGATATTCCACGGTGGAGTGAAACCTGTAACTGCTGTCAACGGAGAATTGGTCCACGTGTGGGAATACCTCTGTTTGTTTCTAAAGGTATTAAGGGTTATTTTCTAGCTGTCAATGCAAGACAGTAAGCCAACTGTGTCTATGCTTACTGGTGACATCATAAAACGGCAACTGTTGCTGAACACAAACAAACACAAACGAACAAAGAGTCCCCCTATTACAAGATGTGTGACACACAAGCATGCTTTCCAACAGAGGGCAGTATTAACATGGTTGTTTTGAGTGAGACAGTGAAAGCAAGTCCCCACCTACAGCCGCAGCCAGCAACAGCTATCCAACATATATCCAACAGCTATACAGTAAGTAATCAAGTGTGAGTGTGCGTGTGTGAGTGCGTGTGTCCGTGCGAGCGGGTCTGTGAGCTCATACCAGGTCCTTGACAGTTCCTCTCGTCCTCCCCCATCTTACAGTCCTCCTGGCCGTCACAGAGCCACTTGTTGGAGATGCAGAGGTGATTGAGACACTGGAACTGGTCCGCAGGGCACGAGCGCGTCTCACAGCCTTTTTCATCAGAGTTATCAGCACAGTCCCTGTCACCGTCACAATGGAAACGAGCAGAGATGCACTCTCCGTTGTCACACACAAAGTCCCTGGAGGGACAGGTGGCTGGCTCTGAGAGGTGTAAGGGAATAAGGAATGACAGTGATTTTAGGCGCATGACAGTGAGGCATGTTTCCCCAGGACATTCCCCGTCATACCAAGCATAAGTATTTGTTGGTAGTTATATTAGGTCGCTGTATTTTGCGCAGTCATGTAACGTGACCCGGATTTTAACCTTTAAAGTGTTTTCATTGAACGTACCCCTTTTCTTTTTGTGTCAGATGATCCAGCGTCATACTCAGACAATCGCTTTCAATTTTGGTGCAATTGTCATTTCTGGAGAAGGCTTCAAATACAGGATAGCATTTTGCTACGTCACATGATTGCGCAAAACACAATGCTCTAGTTATAGTAGTCAGGGAGTACGCAAGTTACATAGTGTTACACAAAAGTTCATTCCAAGTTCATTCCTTCCAGCGTAAACAACAGACCGAAGATGAGGGACTTACTACAGTTCTGTTCGTCTGAGTTGTCTCCACAGTCACTCTGTCCATCACACCTCCAGTGTTCCGGGACACAGTTGTTGTTCTGGCACCGGAACTCATGAGGACCGCATGTCTTCTCATCTAGGCACAGAAACAACAGTCCATAAAGGCGTAAAACAAGCAAAGTGTCTGAAACGGTATCCATGTTGATGTTTTGCATATTGGCAGGTGTGTGTGATGGTGATCGTCAGTCCCTTGCGTTCTCTCTAAGGAAGACAAGACAATGACCAATAAAGAGTAAGACATTACTTTACATACTGTATATAAAACGCCTGCTACTGTCTGCTACTGTCAAGAAGAAAGACTAGAAGAACAGTAACTTTCCTGTTTTCTTTCTAAAATAACAATCTAATAATCCGTCTTTACACGGTGTCCCAACACTGTAAAATCTCCCTGTCAAACATTTAATCGAACTATGGGGAGAAGAGATAAATACATAATGCATTATTAATTGACAATCACACAGTTTGAGAGCTAATTCCCAAACTTAGTATGGCATTAACAGAATTCAAACTTGACCTGAGCACACTGTAGCAGTTGAATACTAAATCCATTCGTTCCCATACCTGAAAGATTTATATCACATTCTAAAAATACGACGCTGGGAATTCCAGAACTCTATGTCGTTGCCTCTCGTCGATTAAGGTAAGTCAAAGCCAGTGGGTGTATACAATATGTTCTGTAAGTGTGTACGTCTCCTCTCATGCTTAATATCTGTTGGGTTATCATCGGTAAGAGAAGAAACCCTTTAAATATTGACCCATAGAGATTTTTTTTTTTTTTTTAACACTGACTGAAAACCAGAGAGAACGACTCAAATCATAGAGAGAACTTACTGTCATCCCCTCGATCCCCCGAAATGTCACCATTAAATGCACAGGCAGCAATGGAAATGCCAAGGTCAAGCCCTAGCAGTCCAGTTGATGAGAGGAAGAGCCAGTAAGATGACTTAACCTCCTCCAGCTAATCTCTGGAACTGGCCATATTAACAAGTGCTTTATGAGCATATCAAAGACCAGCCAGCATTAATGAGGTGGTCACCAATAAAAAATGTCAGTTGATGTCTGCATAACGTCGTCTATCACATTCAATTTAAGTCTACACATTTGCGTTTACCCGCTCAAAGCTTGCATATAGTACAATGAGACACAAAGTCGAGATACAAATGTCCCCGTAGAGTAGGCCATTCCATTGTGATAAAAAACCGCTACAAAAGACTAGACTAGACGACATTCTTAGAAAAAAAGTTGCTATCTAGAACCTAAAAGGGTTCTCTGGCTGTCCCCATAGGAGAACCCTTTGAAGAAACCCTTTTGGTTCCAGGTAGAACCCTTTTGGGGATTCTACATGGAGCCCAACAGGGTTCTACCTTGAACCAAAAAGGGTTCTCTTATGGGGACAACCGAATAACCCTTTCGGAACCCTTTTTTCTAAGACTGTAGACTAGAATATAATATAAGATAACATACATTGCCTTCAGAAAGTATTCATACCCCTTGACTTATTCCACATTTTGTTGTGTTGCGTTTTGTTAGAATCGCCATTGGCAGCGATTACAGCTGTGAGTCTTTCTGGGTAAGTCTCTAAGAGTATTGCACACATGGATTGTAAAATATTTGCACATTATTCTTTAAAAAAATCTTCAAGCTCTGTCAAGTTGCCATTTTTTCATGTCTTGCCATACTTTCTCATACCATTTTAAGTCAAAACTGTAACTAGGCCACTCAGGAACATTCAACGTTGTCTTGGTAAGCAACTCCAGTGTATATCTGGCCTTGTGTTTTCGGTTATTGTCCTGCTGAAAGGTGATTCTCTCCCAGTGTCTGGTTTAAAGCAGGGTGAACCAGGTTTTCCTCTAGGATTTTGCCTGTGCTTAGCTCAATTCTGTTTCTTTTTATCCTAAAAAAACTCCATAGTCCTTGCAGATGAGCATACCCATAACATGATGCAGTCACCACCATGATTGAATATATAGAGAGTGGTACTCAGTGATGTGTTGTGTTGGATTTGCCCAAAACATAACGCTTTGTATTCAGCACATGAAGTTAATTTATTTGCCACATTTTATGCAGTATAACTTAACTGCCTTATTGCAAAAAGGATGAATGTTATGGAATATTTTCCGTCTTTTCACTTCGTCTGTCACGCCCTGACCGTAGATTGCTTTGTAAGTTTCTATTTTTGTTTGGTCAGGGTGTGATGTGGGTGGGTATTCTATGTTTGTATGTCTAGGTTTTGTATTTCTATGTTTTGGCCTGGTATGGTTCCCAATCAGAGGCAGCTGTCTATCGTTGTCTTTGATTGAGAACCATACTTAGGTAGCCTGTTTTCCCACTGTTAGTTGTGGGTGGTTATTTTTCTGTTTAGTGTTTGTATCACCTGTCAGAACTGTTTCGGTTATTCCTTTTGTTATTTTGTATTTAGTGTTCAGTTTCGATTAAATAATATGAACACGTATCACGCTACACCTTGGTCTTCTCCTTCTTCCGATGAATGCCGTGACACCGTCATTTAGATTAATGCTGTTAATCCAGCCTCAGTTTTCTCCTATCACAGCCATTAAATTCTGTAACTGTTTTAAAGTCACCATTGGCCTAACGGTGAAATCCCTGAGCGGCTTCATTCCTCTCCGGCAACTGAGATAGGAAGGATGTGTAACGGCAGAGGTGTAGCAAGGATCGGCCCAGACGCAGCGTGGTAAGTGTCCATGTTTTAATAGAACAAACTGAACAAGACACAAATACAAAATAACAAAGTAACCTAACCGAAAACAGTACCGTGTGGCACAAACACTGACACAGGAAACAAACACCCACAAACCAACAGTGAAAACAGGCTACCTAAATATGGTTCCCAATCAGAGACAATGAAAAACACCTGCCTCTGATTGAGAACCATATCAGGCCAAATGACAAACCTAAACATAGAAACACAGAACATAGACTGCCCACCCCAACTCACGCCCTGACCAAACTAACTAAAGACAAAACAAAGGAAAATAAAGGAAATAAGGTCAGAAACGTGACAGGATGCCTATATCTATGTAGTGACTGGTTGTATTGATACATCCAAAATGTAATCAATAACTATATTCAATGTCTTCTTGTTTTATTTATTTCGACCATAGGTGCCCTTCTTTGTGAGCTATTGGAAAACCTCCCTGGTCTTTGTGTTTGAATCTGTGTTTGAAATTCACTGCGGAACCTTACAGATAATTGTATGTGTGGGGTACAGAGATGAGGTAGTTATTCAAAAGTCATGTTAAACACTATTACTGCACAACGAGTGAGCCCATGCAACTTATGTGACTTGTTAAGCAAATCTATACTCCTGAACTTATTTAGGCTTGCCATAGCAAAGGGGTTAAATACTTAATGACTCAAGCTGTTAATTTTTTTATTAATTTGTAAACATATTTCCACTTTGACATTATGGGGTATTGTGTGTAGGCCATTTACACAAAATCTCAATTTAAACCATTTTAAATTCAGGCTATAACAGAACAAAATGTGGAAAAAGTCAAGGGGTGTGTGAATACTTTCTGAAGGTACAATAGCATAGAATAGTAGAACTCACCACAGTTGGCCTCGTCCGATCCATCGGCACAGTCCGGGTCTTCGTCACACACCCATAGGGCTGAGATACAGTGCATGGAGGTCTTACACTGGAACTGGTTGGCAGAACAGGTACTCTCAGCTGGGGATGGAGACCGATGGCACAGGAGATCAACAGGGAGGATAAAGACGAAAAGAGACGTCGTCACGAGCTATACAATAATGGCCAGTTATAAAATCGCAAAACTTGTCGGCTAATGCGACTGAAGGTACCAAAACGATAAAGACACTACCAAAACAATAGCAATACACATGTATTGTAGTTACATCAAATTCACACAAATCATTTTATACGTGGCATACAAAACTAGGGTGTGGAGCAACAGAGAAAGTCAAATTCATTTTTCCTCTACACCCTCCTTATGCCACAGTACCTTGACACCCAGAGCACAGCTTAGTCTTTCCCAGCAGGAGGAGGATGGAGGTGGTTAGAGCTCTAGCTGCATCTCTAAACCCTCAGCCCTCCCAGCATGATTAGCCCTGTTTAAACCTCCCTCTGTCTCAGAAAGGCACCCCCTCAGACGCGGGCTAAACCACCTTCTGTCTGCCCTAATCTGCACCCTGGGTGAGACTCAGCTCCTGGAATACCCTCTCTGTATCTCTCTGCCGCTCAAACGCGCGCACGCAAAAACACACGCGGTGCTCTATTTTCGGCTGGCGGGTAAGGAGGCGCAAGTGTCAAACGCACATTAGTTGACATCATTTCGTCATGTTAAAAACTGGCGCACTGGCATTTTCCTGCCCTAACGCCAGGTTTGTCCGTTTACCTGTCTAATGTCAGCTGGTTTGCGCTGAGGTGGGAGGGGTGTAAATATTTTAGGTGTGTCCTTAAGAACTTACGCCGGGTTCGGAATTCTAATGCCAATCATTGCAGAATCATATTTTTGCAGATAGAACCTTATAATCCCAAGCTCTTGATAACTTGAAGCAACCACATATTTAGCCATGGAGCATGTTCTGATTGGCCAGTGAGAGGTCAAGCCTCGATACACCTTCAACTTGTTTATTAATCAAAACCCAGCCTTTCTGCGCTACTGCCAGCTACTGGGCCCATAAATCTGGTTGTGAAAATAGCAACAAATATTTCTGACACACCCACCCAACCTACAGCTCTACCGCCAGCGCTTAGATTTACACTTGTGTTAGGTTTGTTAAAATAGACCCTACAGAGACACACTTTACCAGGTGCTGTACATTCCTCCAGACTCCCCATCCTTCCCCTCCCTCCCTCCAGCCTGCCAGCATGGCTCAACCCCCTGCTGGTGCAATTAACAGTGTCTTCCTCTCTGTTCCCACTCTGTTCCCAGTGGCCTCAGGGCAACACAGCTCAACCACTGAGCCAGGCTGGGGCTGGATGTGACTGCAGCCAGAGACAGGGGCTCAGGGGGTGCAGGGAGGGAGATTAGACTGCTTCTAGGGCTGGAGCTGTGAGATGAGTCATTAACCCGCCACTGTGATCTAATAAGGTGTTCATGGATGGTGTGTATGTGTGTGTGTGTGTGTCTTGAGACCTTGCTCCATCGTATCTTAGAGTTGTCACTTTGATTTTAGATGACAACCAGACAGGTGTGATTACAGGTATTTATGAAGACTCTCTTTCTGTCTCTCTCACACACGAGGAATTGTCTCAACCTTTACCTGGTACTGTACATTTCAGACAAGCGAAAGAAGCATCCAGAAGTTCAGAACTTTAAAATGTCAAGCTAGAGGGGTAACAAGCAGGGGATGAAACTCCAATCAAACTCCACAGCGAAGTCAAACTAGGTCAACTAAAAACGTATCACACATACTTTTCTTGTTATAACAAGGATATGTGGCTTTTATTAATAATGGACCTTCCTTGTGTCTTTGAGCAGAATTAACCAGGTATGGCAGTCTGAACATAGAAGGCTGGGGGCTTTCTATAATCCAAAGAGAATTGTTAACAGGGTGAATCATTGACCAAGACTTAAAAATCAGAGGGGAAGTCACAGAGTCTGTCTGTTCAGGGTCTGAGTATCTCTTGACTGTTCCTTTATTTTCTCTTTGTCACTCATCAAAAGGGTCGTCTCTCCCGCTAACGAAATGACCAGAGTGCTAACAACTAAAGCCTTTTCAATACTTCATTATCTATGTCTTGCGCAGGCTCATTTTTCATGGCCAAGTGAAATTGAAATCCCCCGACACAAAGTACGGAGCTGGCAAACTTTCATCACATAGTCAGCCTGTTCTTTAAGACCGCATCTATAGAGATCCATCTACAGACTATTTGATTCTTACGGCAGTCTGTCTCGTCCTCTCCGTCTCCACAGTCGTCCTGTCCGTTACAGCGCAGGTTCATTGGGATGCACTTCTGACGCTTCCTGCATTTGAACTGTCCAGATAGACAGATGTAGGATTCTGTAGATAGTATGAACAAAGGTGTTAGCCGTAGCCAAGGTAGTCTACAATGTAGTTTTTGTTAGTTGTGGGAAACGTTTGGGCAGATTCAGAATAGGATGGAGAGTGTCATATTTATTTCCTGTATTTTTCCAGGTAAGTAATGAGTATGCATTGTCTTTTACAATAATGAACAGAAATGTGAAGAAATGTGTATGATATAATAAAAGGTCTTTACCACAGTTGGCTTCATCAGAGTTGTCCCCACAGTCGTTCTCCCCATCACAGATAAACGGAGGCAGAGCACAGAGACCAGTCCCACACTGGAACCTCCCTGGCTGGCATTTAAACTCAGCTGTGAGGAAGGAAACACACACACACACAGACATTGCACCGACTTTATAGAAACACAGCTAGTAAACAAGACGAGGAAAAAGGGTTGTAACATTTTCTTATTTAAAAAAAATATGTTTCTTTTTTCATTTTTTTCCAATTTATTTTTCACTTTTATTATGAACACACACACACACAAAAAAAGAAATATACAAACAAGAGTACATAAACCTAACAGACAGGGGTATTACATGTCAAGATAAATACTTTTATGGTGCGTATTGCTTTTTTGTTTTTACATTTACTGATCATTTCAAAAATAATATTGAAATTCGATCTTAAATAATGTGAAAAGGGGTTTGTTCTCTGCCCACTTCATTTTATGGATAAAGAACATTTTCTGTACTGTACTGTGCAGTTAGAGTCCTGCTCCACTAGGGGGCTGTGAATTGATTGAGTAATTGTGAATTGGTGTGTACAGAAAATGTTACAAGCCCTAAAGGGACCTTGTCAAGTGTCCTTGTCAAGTGTGTGTTGATGGTGACTCACGGCAGTCTGGAGGCTCGTCCGACCCGTCCCCACAGTCATCCACCGTGTCACACTTCCACCAGAAGGGGATGCACTCATCTGTCCCACAGCGGAACTATAGGACACAACAACAGCAGAAAGCTTCATATATCATCTCCATCATCTTCGTCATCATCATCATCATCATCATCATCGTCTTCATCATTGTCATCATCATCGTCATCATCATTCAGGAAGATTTTGGGACAGTAAAGTACCTTACTTGAAACTACAAATACTAATGTCAGAGCCCCTGCTGGTTCCTGCACGTCTTCCAAAAAATATATTAAAAAGTACCTCTTAAAAATGTATGTTGAATTATCCCACAGCACCCCCCCACTCCCCTCCAACTAGCACGGACTTAGCTGGTAGCTGCTTTATTGGGTGGCAGATACAGTAGCCTTCGAGGTTAGAGCAATGGGCCAGTAAACAAAAGGTCGTTGGTTTGAATTCCGAAGCCAACAAGGTGAAAAATCTGCCGCTGTGCCCTTAAGCAAGGCACTTAACCCAATTGATCCAGGGGCGGTGGATAATGGTGACCCTGGCCCTGACCCGACTACCTATGGGTGTCTCATTATTACTAAGCAAAGATTTACTTACTATGAATGTGAAATGTAGTTGTCCCACCTAGCTACCTTAAGATGAATTCACTAACTGTAAGTCACTCTGGATAACAGCGTCTGCTAAATGACTATGTCAAATATTTTTGTAAGCAGTAGGAGAAAAGGGCCACTGACCTGGCTGGCTGTGCAGTTGGACAGGCAGGTCTTGTTGTCTGCAGCCAGGTAGAAGTGGGTGGGGCAGGCACACCTGTAACCTCCCCCGGGGGAGAGGAGGCACAGGTGGCTGCAGCCTCCGTTGGTCACCTGACACTGGTGTTTGGGCACTGCGGCGGAGAGAGGGAGAGGGAGGCTAAAACCAACATCCACAGCTAGAGCCCTTTCCCCTCTGCTGTCAGCATCATTAGTCTGAGGGCACATTTCCTCATTACAATTAAAAAGAAACACCTCTCTCTCTCTCTCTCTCTCTCTCTCTCTCTCTCTCTCTCTCTCTCTCTCTCTCTCTCTCTCTCTCTCTCTCTCTCTCTCTCTCTCTCTCTCTCTCTCTCTCTCTCTCTCTCTCTCTCTCTCTCTCTCTCTCTCTCTCTCTCTCTCTCTCTCGAAGGCATGCAGACACAGAGACACACACACACACACACACACACACACACACACACACACACACACACACACACACACACACACACACACACACACACACACACACACACACACACACACACACACAGAGTCATAGATAATTACCGTCGGGCTGGCGGAGAGGGTGGTACACCTTGATGTTGTGGATGACTCTCCAGTATCTGAGCAGCTCTGTTCCCTGAGCCCCGGAGGTCTTGTGGGCCCGGTTCAGTGACTTGGACTTCTCATCGGTCCAATAGATGACATCCTCAAACAGAGTCAGCCCTGTCACCTCCCGGATGTCTTGACTAGGCACTGGAATGGAATACACACTGATTAATCAGAGTCTGGAACACAGCCAGATCTCACACACACGCACACCTGAACGCACACACATGCAGGCGCGCACACAGCTCGTCCTGAGTAATTGCTGTGACAAGCTGCCAGGCTCTGGGGTGTTTTATTGCAGGTAAATGGGAGTAAAGACGTGACTAAATGGACTGTCTGCCTGTCAGCATGGCTTAGTAGAGAAAGGAGTATACTATAATAAGTATGACAGCTAATCACAAACTGGCCGTTGAAGATGAAAAACTGAAATTAAATTAACGATAAAAATACGTTGAGAATATTACTTCACTTCAAGCCTCGTTTACAGTTTTTTCCAACTGCTTACACAAAATCTTTTCATGTCACACGATTTTTGAAACCTCTCACTCAAAGTGCAAAACTACACACCAAATATCCAAAACCATAAGCTATTTCTCAGCCTTTGACTCAGTTGTCAATTGCATAAAACACTTTTTTTCAAAACACTACACACAATTCTCTACCTAAAACACAAAAATCTAACAGGAAGTGACTTGCTTTCCTTTTCCAAACACAACCAATCAAAAGGCTACACTTATTCACCAGGTCACACACACACTCCTCACATGTGCAAACACTAATAGCTTAACTGATCACTAACCAATCACTGCTTTACTGTAGTATAGGCCTATAAATAGGTCAAAGGTCAGATTACCTGCCAACAATGGACAGAGAGCAAGAGGAGTAGGAGGGAGAGGAAGAGGAAGAGGAAGAAGAGGACGAGGGCAAAGAAGAGAAGGAAGGAGAGCCATCTCTGATGAGATTAGGGCAACACTTGTTGATCATGTGATCAACCACGGTTTGACCATGAGAGAGGCTGGACTGAGCGTCCAGCCCAACAACTTGAGTCGATTTACAGTGGCGTCCATAATTCGAACCTTCAGAAATGAGAACAGGTATGCAACTATCTAATGACTATTTTAGCATTACAGTAATGTACTGTAAAATACGTATGACTGCATAGTATTGCATAAACATTTGTAACTCTAAGCCATCCATTTACTGCACTGCATTGAATGAATGAGGTTGGTTATCATGCTGTACTACATTTTTTTGTACATTGTTTACAATTCCTATGCTGAACACATACTGTGTTTGAATTCTGTACAGAGTGGAAAGGCAAAGACATCATGGAGAACGAGGACGCTTGTTTACAGATGTACAAGAGACTGCAATTATAAATATGGTTTTGGCCAACAATGCAATTAGGATTTGAGAGATAAGAGAGCATATCTTGAATAATGACACCATATTTAACAACATCAATGCTGTAAGCCTGTCGACCATACAACGCATCCTCCAACGGCACCGAGTGACGATGAAACAACTTTACAAGGTGCCATTTGAGAGAAACTCTGACAGAGTCAAGAATATGCGACATGACTTTGTAGAGGTATGTATGCAACACTACTTCCAGTACTTCAGACATACCATATTTACTCATCTGTATATCCTTTTGTCTGTTACAGAGAGTATTGGAGCTGGATGCCCATGTAATTCGCCATGAATGTATTCATGTGGATGAGGTTGGCTTCAACCTCACCAAAACCAGGCACCGCGGAAGAAATGTAATAGGACAGAGGGCAATTACCAATGTCCCTGGACAGCGTGGGGGTAATATAAGTATGTGTGCTGCCATCACTCAAAACGGGGTCCTCCATCACAATGCCACACCGGCCATATGCTCACTTTTCTGGATGCAATTTACACAATGCTTGTCCCTGATCCAGATCAGGAGCCTGCTAGATTTGTGGTTTTATGGGACAATGTTAGTTTTCACCGGGCTGTTCTCGTCCAAAACTGGTTTGCCACCCATCCACAATTTGTAGTTTTGTACCTACCCCCATATTCAACTTTTCTAAATCCCATAGAGGAATTCTTCTCAGCCTGGCGCTGGAAAGTGTATGATCGCTAACCCTATGCCTGCATGCCGCTTCTCCAGGCAATGGAGGACGCATGTGGGGACATAAAGGTTGCCTCTGTCCAAGGTTGGATATGCCATGCTAGGAGATACTTCCCTCGATGTTTGGCAAGAGAAAACGTATCTTGTGATGTGGACAAAGTATTGTGGCCAGACCCAGGCCGGAGAAGAGATGAAGCGTAGCATAGCACTGGTGACTGCCCCCCCCCTACCAATTCCTGGACTGCCCCTCCGGGACCCCACACACACAATTGTGTTCTTTACTGTATTCTAAAGAATATACTTTTGGTTTACATATGTTTATGGTTTTGTTGTATGCTACTGTATACAACAGTAATATTTGGCCTAATAAATATTTTCTGTTTCTACATTGCATTGGTGTTTACAGTGTACTTGTTACCCCTCTCAGCAGATTACTTTCACTGTAGAACATTGTATTGAAATGTAGATATAAGCCTATGAAAGACCAAAGAGCTTTAGATTTAGAACAACAGTGTTTACATGGTATATCCAAAAATGTACTATTATGAAAGCAGTGTTTGCCATTTGATGCAAATGCTTCATTCTGACATGTGTTCATGGCATTTTGAATGCAGTGTTACATTTTGAAGGAGATGTGAGGCATTTTGCATTTTGTGTGTGCAGTTTTGGGAATTGTGTGTAGAGTTTTGAAAAAAGGAGACAGTTTTGAAAACGTGTGTAAGCAGTTGGAAAAAACTGTAATAACATAATGCTTTGTTTGTGAACCAAATAGTACTTGGGGGAAAATTGTGTTAGACCAAATGAATAAAAAAGGTGAGAAAAACATTTCTCTCATTTCTCACAGGTTGAATGCCAGAGATGGACAGAGACTCACTTCAATAACACCTTGTTTTGAAGTGTATGGAACAGGCATAATAATGACTTGGCTCACACTCAGCTTCTATGGAGCTGAATCAATCACGAACAAACGTTTTCACAGTAAAGTCACGGCGTTTATCTAAAGTCTCAAAAAGTACAATCAATGACAAACGGACCTTAAATCTGCACCAACCATTATTTACAAAGCCAATTGAGCCATCACATTTTGAGAGTTGAGAGAGAGAGATAGATACAATGTAAAATGGAATAGAATCAGCTCGGACCTTATTTTTTGATATTTTCCGTGGTATTGTTAAAAAACACGCCCCCATAAAGAAAATTAGAATTAAAATCAAGTTCAGCCCCTGGTTCGACCGTGGTCTTGAAGAGTTACTCCACCTCAAGAATTGCATTTGGCGAAATGCTCGGCACATGCATACTCAGGCTGACTGGCTCTCGTTCAGGCAAATGAGAAATAAGTGCACTCAGGCTATCCGGAAGGCCAAAGTTAGTTACTTTAATGAACAGTTCTCTCTCTGTGGGTCTAACCCCAAGAAGTTCGAAAACGGTTAAAGACCTGGAGAATAATCCCTCCTCCTCACAGCTACCCATGTCCCTTAAAGTTGATGATGTGGTTGTTACTGACAAGAAGCACATGGCTGAGCTCTTTAATCACCACTTCATTAAGTCAGGATTCTTATTTGACTCAGCCATGCCTACTTGCTCGTCCAACATTTCCTCATCTCCCACCCCTTCTATTGAGACTAACCAATGCTTCTCCCTCTTTTTCCCCTGCCCCGCAACAAAGTTTCTCCCTGCAGGCAGTCACTGAGTCCGAGGTGCTAAAGGAGCTCCTGAAACTTGACCCCAAAAAAACATCTGGGTCAGATGGTTTAGACCCTTTCTTCTTTAAGGTTGCTGCCCATATCATCCTTTCTGGGGAGGTTCCCGTTGCTTGGAAGGCAGCCACGGTTCGTCCTTCATTTAAAGGGGGAGATCAAGCTGATCCTAACTGTTACAGGCCTATTTTTATTTTGCCCTGTTTATCAAAAGTGTTGGAAAAACTTGTCAATAATCAACTGACTGGCTTTCTTGAGGTCTATATTATTCTCTCTGGTATGCAATCTGGTTTCCGCTCAGGTTATGGATGTGTCACTGCAACCTTAAAGGTCTTCAATGAAGTCACCATTGCCCTTGATTCTAAGCAATGTTGTGCTGCTATTTTTATTGACTTGGCCAAAGCTTTTAATTAATTTTTTATTTATTTCACCTTTATTTAACCAGGTAGGCTAGTTGAGAACAAGTTCTCATTTACAAATGCGACCTTGCCAAGATAAAGCAAAGCAGTGTGACACAAACAACAACACAGAGTTACAGATGGAATAAACAAACATACAGTCAATAACACAATAGAAAAAAGTCTATATACAGTGTGTGCAAATGAGGTAAGATAAAGGAGGTAAGGCAATAAACAGACCATAGTGGCGATATAATTACAATTTAGCAATTAAACACTGGAGTGATAGATGTGCAGAAGATGAATGTGCAAGTAGAGATACTGGGGAGCAAAGGAGCAAAAATAAAATAAATAACAGTAGTTGGATGGGTTATTTACAGATGGGCTATGTACAGGTGCAGTGATCTGTGAGCTGCTCTGACAGCTGGTGCTTAAAGTTAGTGAGGGAGATATGAGTCTCCAGCTTCAGTGATTTTTGCAATCCGTTCCAGTCATTGGCAGCAGAGAACTGGAAGGAAAGGCGGCCAAAGGAGGAATTGGCTTTGGGGGTGACCAGTGAAATATACCTGCTTGAGCGCGTGCTACGGGTGGGTGCTGCTATGGTGACCAGTGAGCTGAGATAAGGCGGGGCTATACCTAGCAAAGACTTAGATGACCTGGAGCCAGTGGGTTTGGCGACGAATATGAAGTTGAGGGCCAGCCAACGAGAGCATACAGGTCGCAGTGGTGGGTAGTATATGGGGCTTTGGTGACAAAATGGATGGCACTGTGATAGACTGCATCCAATTTGCTGAATAGACTGTTGGAGGCTATTTTGTAAATTACATCGCCGAAGTGAAGGCTCGGTAGGATAGTCAGTTTTACGAGGGTATGTTTGGCAGCATGAGTGAAGGATGCTTTGTTGCAAAATAGGAAGCCGATTCTAGATTTAATTTTGGATTGGAGATGCTTAATGTGAGTCTGGAGGGAGAGTTAACAGTCTAACCAGACACCTAGGTATTTGTAGATGTCCACATATTCTAGTTCAGAACCGTCCAGAGTAGTGATGCTGGACGGGCAGGCAGGTGCTGGTAGCGATCGGTTGAAGAGCATGCATTTAGTTTTACTTGCATTTAAGAGCAGTTGGAGGCCACGGAAGGAGAGTTGTATGGCATTGAAGCTTGTCTGGAGATTAGTTAACACAGTGTCCAAAGAAGGGACAGAAGTATACAGAATGGTATCGTCTGCATAGAGGTGGATCAGAGAATCACCAGCAGCAAGAGCGACATCATTGATGTATACAAAGAAGAGAGTTGGCCCGAGAATTGAACCCTGTGGCACCCCTATAGAGACTGCCAGAGGTTCGGACAACAGGTCCTACGATTTGACACACTGAACTCTGTCTGAGAAGTAGTTGGTGAACCAGTCGAGGCAGTCATTTGAGAAACCAAGGCTGTCGAGTCTGCCGATAAGAATGTGGTGATTGACAGAGTTGAAAGCCTTGGCCAGGTCTATGAATACAGCTGCACAGTATTGTCTCTTATCGATGGAGGTTATGATATCGTTTAGGACCTTTAGCGTGGCTGAGGTGCACCCATGACCAGCTCGGAAACCAGATTGCATAGCGGAGAAGGTACGGTGGGATTCAAAATGGTCGGTGATCTGTTTGTTAACTTGGCTTTCAAAGACCTTAGAACGGCAGGGTAGGATAGATATAGGTCTGTAGCAGTTTGGGTCTAGAGTGTCTCCCCCTTCGAAAAGGGGGATGACCGCGGCAGCTTTCCAATCTTTGGGGATCTCAGACGATACGAAAGAGAGGTTGAACAGGCTAGTAATAGGGGTTGCAACAATTGCGGCAGATCATTTTAGAAAGAGAGGGCCCAGATTGTCTAGCCCAGCTGATTTGTAGGGGTCCAGATTTTGTAGCTCTTTCAGAACATCAGCTATCTGGATTTGGGTGAAGAAATGTGGAGGCTTGGGCAAGCTGCTGTGGGGGGTGCAGGGCTGTTGAGCATGGTAGGGGTGGCCAGGTGGAAAGGATAGCCAGCCGTAGAAAAATGCTTATTGAAATTCTCAATTATCAGGGATTTATCGGTGGTGACAGTGTTTCCTAGCCTCAGTGCAGTGGGCAGCTGGGAGGAGGTGCTCTTATTCTCCAAGGACTTTACAGTGTCCCAGAACTTTTTGGAGTTTGTGCTGCAGGATGCAAATTTCTGTTTGAAAAAGCTAGCCTTTGCTTTCCTAACTGCCTGTGTATATTGGTTCCTAACTTCCATGAAAAGTTGCATATCATGGGGGATATTTGATTCTAATGCAGTACGCCACAGGATGTTTTCGTGCTGGTCAAGGGCATTTAGGTCTGGAGTGAACCACGGTCTATATCTGTTCCTGGTTCTATATTTTTTGAATGGGGCATGCTTATTTAAGATTGTGAGGAAAGTACTTTTAAAGAATAACCAGGCATCTTCTACTGATGGAATGAGGTCAATATTCTTCCAGGATACCCGGGCCATGTCGATTAGAAAGGCCTGCTCGCTGAAGTGTTTTAGGGAGCGTTTGACAGTGATGAGGGGTGGTCGTTTGACCGCAGACCCATTACAAATGCAAGCAATGAGGCAGTGATCGCTGAGATCCTGGTTGAAGACAGCAGAGGTGTATTTGGAGGGTAGGTTGTTTGGATGATATCTATGAGAGTGCCTGTGTTTACGGATTTGGGGTTGTACCTGGTAGGTTCATTGATCATTTGTGTAAGATTGAGGGCATCAAGCTTAGATTGTAGGATGGCCGGGGTGTTAAGCATGTCCCCGTTTAGGTCACCTAACAGCACGAGCTCTGAAGATAGATGGGGGGCAATCAATTCACATATGGTGTCCAGGGCACAGCTGGGGGCAGAAGGTGGTCTATATCAAGCGGCAACGGTGAGAGACTTGTTTCTGGAAAGGTGGATTTTTAAAAGTAGAAGCTCATATTGTTTGGGAACAGACCTGGATAGTAAGACAGAACTCTGCAGGCTATCTCTGCAGTAGATTGCAACTCCTCCCCCTTTGGTAGTTCTATCTTGTCGGAAAATGTTATAGTTAAGGATGGCAATTTCATGGTTTTTGTTGGTCTTCCTAATCCAGGATTCAGACCCGACTAGGACATCCGGGTTGGCAGAGTGTGCTAAAGCAGTGAATAAAACAAACTTAGGGAGGAGGCTTCTAATGTTAACATGCATGAAACCAAGGCTTTTATGGTTACAGAAGTCAACAAATGAGAGCGCCTGGGGAATGGGAGTGGAGCTAGGCACTGCAGGACCTGGATTAACCTCTACATCACCAGAGGAACAGAGGAGGAGTAGGGTACGGCTAAAGGCTATAAGGACTGGTCGTCTAGTGCGTTCAGAACAAAGAGTCAAAGGAGCAGGTTTCTGGGCGCGGAAGAATAGATTCAATGCATAATGTACAGACAAAGGTATGGTAGGATGTGAGTACAGTGGAGGTTAACCTAGGCATCGAGTGACGATGAGAGGGGTATTGTCTCTAGAGACATCCGTTAAACCAGGTGAGGTCACCGCATGTGTGGGAGGTGGGACAAGAGGGTTAGCTGAGGCATATTGAGCATGGCTGGAGGCTATACAGTGAAATAAGACAATAATCACTAACCAAAACAGCAATGGACAAGGCATATTGACATTAGGGAGAGACCGAGCCGGTATGTAGCCGAGCCGATACGGTAGACCATTCCATTCTTGTGGGCTGGCTAAGGAGTATTGGTGTCTCTGAGGGGTCTTTGGCCTGGTTTGCTAACTACCTCCCTCAAAGAGTGCAGTTGATAAAGTCAGAAAATCTGTTGTCTCAGCCACTGACTAAATTGAGAAGAGCGTGGGGCCTAGGATTGAGCCTTGGTGACAGGCTCAATCCTAGGCCCCACGCTCTTCTCAATTTACATCATCAACATAGCTCAGGTAGTAGGAAGCTCTCTCATCCATTTATACGCAGATGATACAGTCTTATACTCAGCTGGCCCCTCCCCGGATTTTGTTTTAAATGCTCTACAACAAAGCTTTCTTAGTGTCCAACAAGTTTTCTCTACCCTTAACCCTGTTCTGAACACCTCCAAAACAAAGGTCATGTGGTTTGGTAAGAAGAATGCCCCTCTCCCCACAGGTGTGATTACTACCTCTGAGGGTTTAGAGCTTGAGGTAGTCCGTTCATACAAGTACTTGGGAGTATGTCTAGATGGTACACTGTCCTTCCCTCAGCACATATCAAAGCTGCAGGCTAAAGTTAAATCTAGTCTTGGTTTCCTCTATCGTAATCGCTCCTCTTTCACCCCAGCTGCCAAACTAACCCTGATTCAGATGATCTTTCCCATGCTAGATTATGAAGACATCATTTATAGATCATCAGGTAAGGGTGCTCTCGAGCGGCTAGGTGTTCTTTACCATTCGACCATCAGATTTGCCACCAATGCTCCATATAGGACACATCACTGCACTCTATACTCTGTAAACTGGTCATCTCTGTATATCTGTTGCAAGACCCACTGGTTGATGCTAATTTGTAAAACCCTCTTAGGCATCACTCCCCCCTATCTGAGATATCTACTGCAGCCCTCATCCTCCAACTGTTCTGCCAGTCACATTCTGTTAAAGGTCCCAAAAGCACCCGTCCCTGGGTTGCTTGTTTTGTCAGTTCGCTGCAGCTAGCGACTGGAACGAGCTGCAACAAACACTCAAACTGGACGGTTTTATCTGAATTTCTTCATTCAAAGACTCAATCATGGACACTCTTACTGACAGTTGTGGCTGCTTTGCATGATGTATTATTGTTGTCTCTACCTTCTTGCCCTTTGTGCTGTTGTCTGTGCCCAATAATGTTTGTACCATGTTTTGTGCTGCTACCATGTTGTGTTGGTACCATGATGTGCTGTCATGTGTTGCTGCCTTGCTATGTTGTTGTCTTAGGGCTCTCTTTATGTAGTGTTGTGTTGTCTCTCTTGTCATGATGTGTGTTTGTCCTATATTTATATATATTTTTTTTTTCTTATCCCAGCCCCCGTCCCCGCAGGAGGCCTTTTGCCTTTTGGTAGGCCGTCATTGTAAATAACAATTTGTTCTTAACTGACTGGCCTAGTTAAATAAAGGTTAAATATAAAATGTAGAGACAGACAGACAGACAGACAGACAGACAGACAGACAGACAGACAGACAGACAGACAGACAGACAGACAGACAGACAGACAGACAGACAGACAGACAGACAGACAGACAGACAGACAGACCAAGGGCAATCCTCAATTCGCTGTCACTTACCTTTGCGTCTTTCTGAACCGTCCATGTTTGAGAAGAGAATATGACGCGAGTCAGCCCAGTAAAGTCTTTTTGCTGTGTAGTCGATGGTGAGAGCTGCAGGGCTGAATATGTCTGCATCGCTGATCACCGTCCGGCTACTGCCGTCCAAACCTATCCTCCCAATATGGGGATGCTCTCCACTGTCGATCCAGAACACATAACTACAGAGGAATGACACCGTTTTCAGCTAGATACCTTAAGCTCCACTTCTCCACTCCCTTGGCCAAATGGGCTATGTGAACTGTGAATTGTGGTTGTCTCACTTTGCTACCTTAAGGTTAATGTGCTAACTGTAAGTCGCTCTGGATAAGAGTGTCTGCTAAATGGCAAAAATCATGTACTTGTAACTGTGTTAACTTTCCATTATGGAGTAGCTTATGTGAGATATCAAATTCAACATCAAAATGAGTACTAGACTTCAAAGCCTGAGCAGAAAGTTGGCTGCCTCAGAAACAAAATAGCATAGTTACACGTCCACAGTAACATACTGATTAGCTGGTATTTATTTTGACAGTCTGTGGTACTGTGAGTGGTCTCTCTCAACAGTCATAGCTAAATCTCGTTCTGGATTAATCCTCTCCAGATGATACTGTGGACAGATATAGAATCTAGCATGATGTAGAGACAGACGGAGAAGATGGAGTGTTGTACATGCCCAGTGTCTGCATCCAGAGCCAGGTCAGTAGGGTTGTCCAGACCAGTGCTGACCAATACCACAGGATAGAGGCCGTTAGCCTTGGACACCTCCAGACTCTTCTTCACTATGTCACACCAGTACAGGTTCTTTCCTATCCAGTCCACGGCTAGAGCACTGGGGGCAGACATCCTGTGGATTACCTGTGGGTCAGAGGAGAGGAAACAGGTAGGGGAATTTATATCTCAATGAAAAATAATTTCTGGGTAACAATTATGTACCTTACTGTGATTGTTTTCAATTAAATTTGGCAAAAAGAAAACTTAGCAAAGTGCAATTTCTCAAGCAAGAATTTTGCTAGGACTGTCTGGGAGCTGTCGAAGTGGGGAAGGGAAAACTGAGCTGTTATTGACAGAAAGTTAGGAAATATATTTATTGGTCTATTAACCAATTTACTGCCTGGTGATGTCACTGGGCATGCCAAATCTTCATCCCACCAAAACAGACTGAAATGTCTGGCAGTCTTTTTAAACAGCTCTTACACTAAATGGACATCATCGTTTTCACAATTTCACAGTGTGTAAGTATATATACAAATCAAATCAAACTTTGTCACATGCGCCGAATACAACATACCGTGAAATGCTTACTTACAAGCCTTTAAACAAATAGCGCAGTTCAAGAAAGTCTTAAGAAAATATTTACCAAATAAACTAAAGTAAAAAATGATAAAAAGTAACAATAAAATAACAATAATGAGGCTATATACAGGGGGTACCGGTACAGAGTCAATGTGCGGGGGTACAGGTTAGTTTGTAATTTGTACAAATGTAATTTGTACATGTAGGTAGGGGGAAGTGACTACGCATAGATAATAAACAACGAGTAGCAGCAGTGTAAAAAACAAATGGAGGAGGGGGACGGGACGGGTGTCAATGTAAATAATCCGGTGGCCATTTGATTAATTGTTCAGCAGTATTATGGCTTGGGGGTAGAAGCTGTTAAGGAACCTTTTGGTCCTAGACTTGGCGCTCCGGTACCGCTTGCTGTGCGGTAGCAGAGTAAACAGTCTGTGACTTGGGTTACTGGAGTCTGACAATTTTTTGGGCTTTCCTCTGACACTGCCTAGTATATAGGTCCTGGATGGCAGGAAGCTTGGCCCAAGTGATGTACTGGGCCGTACGCACTACCCTCTGTAGCGCCTTACAGTCAGATGCCGAGCAGTTACCATACCAGGCGGTGATGCAACCGGTCAAGATGCTCTTGTTGGTGCAGCTGTAGAACTTTTTGAGGATCTTGGGACCCATGCCAAATCTTTTCAGTCACCTGAGGGGGGATAGGCATTGTTGTGCCCTCTTCACAACTGTCATGGTGCGTTTGGACTATTATAGTTCGTTGGTGATGTGGACACCAAGGAACTTTACACTCTCGTCCCGCTCCACTACAGCCCCGTCGATGTTAATGGGGGCCTGTTCGGCCCACCTTTTCCTGAAGTCCACGATCAGCTCCTTTGTCTTGCTCACATTGAGGGAGAGTTTGTTGTCTCTGACCTCCTCCCTATAGGCTGTCTCATCGTTGTCGGTAATCAGGCCTACTACTGTTGTGTTGTCAGCAAACTTAATGATGGTGTTGGAGTCGCGTTTGGCCACGCAGTCGTGGGTGAACAGGGAGTACAGGAGAACACTAAGCACACACCCCTGAGGTGTCCCAGTGTTGAGTATCAGCGTAGCAGACGTGTTGTTGCCTACCCTTACCACCTGGGGGCGGCCCGTCAGGAAGTCCAGGATCCAGTTGCAGAGGGAGGTGTTTAGTCCCAGAGTCCTTAGCTTAGTCATAAGCATTGTGGGCACAATGGTGTTGAACACTGAGCTGTAGTTAATGAACAGCACTCTCACATAGGTGTTCCTTTTGTCCAGGTGGGAAAGGGCAGTGTGGAGTGCGATTGAGTTTGCGTCATCTGTGGATCTGTTGGGGCAGTATGCGAATTGGAGTGGGTCTAGGGTATCCGGGAGGATGCTGTTAATGTGAGCCATGACCAGCCTTTCAAAGAACTTCATGGCTACCAACACAGGAAAATCAAGTTTGCGACTGCATTGGGCCTTTAAAACAACTCAAGATGAATCAGAAAATCACTGTAACCGGTTATGTGGAGCCCTCGCTTGTTGGGTTCAGTTGGGTTCTGTTACCCCAGGGTTAACAATTGATCGTGTGAATGGAGGGTAAGCGAGCCCTGGTGTGATTTTAACCCCAAATTAAGAAGATACATTGTGAAAAGCCCTTACGATTCAGAACATCCTTCTATGGGTCTGCACTGCAACAGTTCTAATATCGCCGTTTATAGTGATGACATTGGTCTAATAACTACAGAAGTGGTCTCTACTCTGAAGAGTTTTGGCAGCAGTGAGCTGAAGTACGAAACAGACGTGAGTGATCCTGGGTACAGTGAAGCTATAATGAGTCATTATCCCTGTATTAATGATAACGAGCCAAGGGGAGCCCCCTTAGGTACTCAGGTTCTGTTGGCACTCTAACTTCACCCAGACTCTGGCTCTGGCCTTTGGAAAGCTAAATGGGGAGCCATGAAAGGAGACCAGCCATGTTCAAGAAGCAAATACAAGCATATAAAACCACACTGCTACTGTATCCTGTGTCATCTTCCTCTGTGTGCCAATGTCACTGATTTTAGGAGTGGAAAATTGACCCAAGCCCCCCAAAGAAAAAAGGAAGCCCATTCAGTACTGTACATTATCTATGGTGCATAACATGATCACAACAGGGTTCAGTAACACTTTATTTGAACTGTAGGACAAAAACAAAACATTTCATAAAATACAGCTGAACCTAAACCAACAGCCATTGTTCTGTGCCAAACACCATAAGCTAATACTCATGTAAGCCATCAACTACATAATGCTGTGCATTATTAGCAGGTGGTTTAGGTCCAAAACAATGAAGTGTTTCCAAGGTATAATGAAAACAAAGATTCACGAAGAAGCTGTGTGTCTAAGGAATTATCCACACACTCACATTCTACATTGTACATTTTATGACATAATGGAATGCATTAGGCACTACATGGCCATAAACCCTCATATAGAATAAATGCCATTGTTTTATGTGCCTCGGCTCAACCTTCAGCCTGGGAAGACTGTCACCTTCAGTCACATTTAAACCGCTACAGTCATGGTGTTAAATTATAGATTTATAAAGCACCTATAAACCTCCTCAACATCTCATCTCCAGCAGTATAATCTTGCCAGGTGAAAAAAAAAAAAAAAAAAAAAGAGAGAGTGAGAGAAAGAGTGAGAGAGCGAGAGTGCACACGCAAGAGAGAGAAAATGGATAAAGTGCATCCTTCCATCAGGGCCCATACATTAACCACTAACACCACTAGAACACTATCTCGCTACACACCTTCCTCAGGCTAATGTAGAACACGGTTGGGGTCAATTCAGGAAGTGATTCGAATAAATTACAAATGCAACAACTTTTGAAATAAACAGCTTTTCCTTGTCCGTTTTTTGAGAAGTCATTGAAAATAGATGCCCTTTTTTCAATTATTGAATTGGAATCTCTGTTCACTTCCTGAATTGACTAACTTCAATTGGAATTTACCTCAACCCTGCTGTATAAGCTGCTGCTCTACTGTACCTTCAGGTCGCTCCCATTCAGTCGCATTCTGTTTATCCTCCGTTGGGTTAGAGCAGGAGAGCTCGAGTCTATCCAGTAAATCAACTCCTTCCTGTAGTCAAAGTCCACTGCTATAATGTTACTGAGGCCCTGTGGGACAAAATCATCAGGAACATGTTGTATTGTTGTTACAAAAAAAATACCTCATAACATATTGAGCAATTGCTTTGCATAATTGGTTGGGGAGAGACACACAGGCCATTTAAGGATATACTCAATGTACTCAAGTGAGATGATCAATGAAATGATTCTGTGCATAGGAAACCTTCTCCATCCTTAAATATTGAGCTGGTTCAAAAAAAATGAACACTTCTCTTTGTGTGTCTTACCTGTTTTAGAGGAGTGTAATTGGATCCATCAGTGCTTATTTTCCTGATGTCATGATGGTCGGCCAGAATCAGGAAGGGCTCTTCAGCTGAAGAAAATACAAGAACAAAACAAATACAGCAATTATAATACAGAATGGCTACAATATAGTCAGAAAAAATTATCTGACAGTGATGGTCCTAAAGAGTCACATATGATTATGCAGGGGTGACTGTAGCAGTATGCTCTCAGCGATAGCTCATCATTCCTCGTAAAGTCATTACTTTTAATGCATCGTCTCATTATCCTACTGCAGGTGCAGTAACGTTACAGTCAGAGGCTCTGGAGGTGTCAGTCTTATACAACCACTGATTTCCTCCCTAGCTCCAAGCCCTAGTATATATCACTGTCACAGGCTATTATTTGACTGGGCTCACTACAGGTACATTCCCATGGAGATAGAACAAGTAGTTCTACTTTAGACATATTCTAGTGTTCTCTTTTAACCAATCAGAACCCTCGTTCCGATTCAAGGTAATTCCCCTGTGATTTCCGGAAGTCCCTGATTTTTAAAAAAAAATCAAGAGGAAGGTGGCTGACAGAGGAGTAGACACATGGGCAGATGGGTAAGAAGGAAGAGAGAGAAGGAATGGATGAAAGAAGATAAGATGGAGAAAGGGGTACCTCAAGCAGCAGAGGCACAGATACAAGGACAGATGGGTAAGAAGAGAGAGAGAGAACAAGAAAAATAACAGAAGAGAAAATGATGGAGGTAGAGAAAGAGGTATACCTGAGAGAGACCTGCAGCTATGCGAGTTCTTAGCTGGCGCCTCGTAGCCGTCTGCACACAGACACTTGTAAGATCCGTATGTGTTGATGCAGAGCTGGCTACAGGGGAAGTCGGATGAACATTCGTCAATGTCAACACACGTTTGGCCATCGTTCTTCAAGCGAAATCCCGGCCAACACTTGCACTGGATCGGACGTAAGGGAGAAATTGAGAGCCATTATTTTTCTGACAGAATCCATGTGTGGGCACTGAGGCACTGAATCAATCAATAGAAAAGTAATGGGGTACTGTCGCCATTGGGTTGGAGTGACTATGGACTATACAGAGATACAATGACACAAAGGGATTTAATAGGTTCTGAGTGCAAAATCTATGGTTTGTTTTGTTGGCGAACCACTCTTTGATGGTATGAACGTCTTACAGAGTATGGATTTAAATACATTTTTCTCTGACAACCTATGGCTTACAGCAACCAGGCAGATCCCAACATACATACTGTACTGTATGTACCAGGGTCATGGTTATTAAGTATGAATAGCACAAACAAACACATATTGTAAGCCAGGAGCAAAATGTTCTGGAAAACAGAACCTTTTCCATTCTGAGAAATATCAAGTCCACATAGTATGTTGATTTAGGTTCTGTTTGTTTTATTGTTAAACATGATAATATATGGAATGTAATAACCCTGGTGCTATCACACAGAAATCCTATCATTATAGAGACATTTGCAAAACATCAATAAACAGTTAGCGGCTGAGCCTTAGTTTTATGTTGTAAGAGCTTAGTGGGCTTACCATACTTAGGGCTATACCGTGGGTGTGTGTGTGTGATACTGAGAAAAATAACCTTGTACAGTTCATGACTTGTGATTATGTGTGTGTGTGTGTGTGTGTGTGTGTGTGTGTGTGTGTGTGTGTGTGTGTGTGTGTGTGTGTGTGTGTGTGTGCGCTTGCAATTCTGAGAAAGCAAGCAGGGGTACCTTCCTACCTTGTACCCTACAGGCAGGTCTTCACAGTCCTGTGTGCATCCACTGACTCGGCGGTTCAAACACTCGTTGATATGACAGTTCCTCTCGTCTGATGCGTCCCCACAGTCGTCCCTCCTGTTACACAGGCTGGCCAGCGAGACACAGCGGCCGTTGACACACATGAAGAAAGAGCCGTTGCACAAGCTTTCTACAGAACAAAGTGGCAAGTGTTAGATTTTCTGTGAAAGCCAGGAATGCAAGACTCCTGGATTCCCAGAACCAGATTAAGCCTAGTCCTAGATAAAAAATTATCTATATATTTTGTTCTTGTCCAGTTCTAGGCTTAATCTGGGTCTGGGGAACCGGCCAACATAATTAAACAGTCAAATAAACATATTTCTATCAACCAGGAACGTGTACACATAGGGGTCTACCTGTGTCAGAGCACCTGCCCCATTGCCCTCCCTCTCAAAAACTGCCCTTTTGGGTGGTGGTATTTGTATATATTTTTGTACACCGTTTTTTGACATTGTTGTTCTGAACCCGTTGCTCGAAATTCGTTTTGATGTCATCAAATTCGCCACCCCCACCCCGTCAGTTGGTTGGTTGCGCCTGTTTGTCGGCCCTGTATGGAGTTCGTACCCAGTATCCAAACATGTATGGTGTCATGATGTGGCCCTTTCTGGGTATAGATCGTGGAATCCCTCTCTCTCTCTCTCTCCTACACCCAGGTTCTGTTATCTCAGGTCGTAAATTCCTGGAGGAGACGCTCTCCTCCTGGCCATGCAGTACAGAGAGAGAGAGTCCCACAGTAGAACAAAGGAACTTCTTCATCACAGAATTTGAGAACTGAACAATATGCATGTTTTGGAGGATGTGTAAATGGTCGGTGGAGAAGCCAGCTACAACCCGGTCCGTTTTGTTTCATGTTTGTGACCTCATGAAAGACAATACAGCCACATTACCATAACTCTGTTTATACAGGTGCCTCCGTTATGAGGTTTGCGTCTAATTATTGTATAAAATGAATGAGTAACGATTAAACTATTTGTGAAATGATGTAAGGTGATGTTAACCCTTTAATGAAAGAGAATTGTATTCCCTTTAAAGTTTAACAAAGTCATTGGCCCACCTCCCGTGAGCACAGACATGATCTGGCGTCATGGAACAGCCCTTTTCTACTGTTACAAATAAAAAAAACTCCTGAAGAAATCCTCTTTAGACCACGCATACCTCGGTCAGCTGAGGGGGCAAAGGATTGAGTAGAGACCACAAAAACCTCAGTTTAAGCTAAGGTTGTAATGGTTATTGAATTCCTAACCGTACCACGCGGAGCATTGGCTACACGGGTGGAAATGGTTAAACTCTGAGACTATCGATCCTGAGAGAATAAGAGCAAATCTTAGATACTAATTACTAGTCTGCAGCTAGAAATTATGTCAATCTGGGATGCGAAGACCAACAACCGCAGAAACATCTATTCTATAAGAGCATTTCTGAATGGTACTCTGAAGTATCCATTCTAACCACAAAAGACTTCAGGGAAGCAGAGAGACGCTTGGATGAACTTTCCAACAGATGGACTGACGATTCCAACAAAGATCACGATGACACACTGGGTAAATACATATTGATTGCAATTATTCCCAAAATAAGTGAGCGTTCATGTGCAAAGGATTAGCATTTCAATTCATATAATTATCAACTGTGTAGTGACTCTTTTTGTCTTTCCCACTGTTCTCAGTCCACACCCACTTCCCTTTGTCCACCAAGCCGTCATATTGGCTTAGCCCACTAGGGAACCTCCCCTATCATTTCCTTGTAACCATATCTACTGTGTTGTTTGTTTATGCATTTCTGTGATTATTTAGTTAGTTAGTAAATAAATGATTAAGACAATTGATGTATGGATGATTCAAAGTAAAGGCTGGGTTCGTGCAGACAACTAACAATTTACGACGTTTGGAATGAGACTAACATGAGGTAAAGAATAATTCATTAAGTAGAATACTAATTGATCAGATATTAAAATATCTGAAGAGTTATATGAGGAAAATTATAACTTTGTAATCTGAAGATGTTCCTTGGTTCCCCGACTCCCTAGTTAATTACATTTACATGATTAGTTTAATCACATAATAATAATTACAGAGAATTTATTTTATAAAATAACAGTCTGTCACTTTCTTGAAAATGATCGGACCAAGGCGCAGCGTGAATTGAGTTCCACATCTTTAATTACAAAGTGAAACTAGAAACAAAATAACAAAACTTACAAAGACCGTGAAGACGTAGTGCTCAAACACACTAACACAAACAATATCCCACAAATGCAGGTGTGGAAAAAAGCCTACCTAAATATGATCCCCAATTAGAGGCAATGATTACCAGCTGCCTCTAATTGGGAACCACACAAACCACCAACCTAGAAATCTATAAACTAGATAACCCCCCCAGTCACACTCTGACCTAAACACCATAGAGAACCGAGTGCTCAGGGCGTGACAGTACCCCCCCCATCCCCAAAGGTGCGGACTCCGGCCGCAAAACCTGAATCCAAATGGGGAGGGTAGGGGGGTGACTAGTGTCGGTGGCGGCTCCGGTGCAGGTCTTTGCCCCCGCCCAGACCACAGGTCCGACCATGGAGCCGGGTAGAACGCCGTGCCTGGACTGGGCATCGGCGCAGAGGAGGACCCCGGCCATGGAGCTGGGTTGGACGCCGCACCCGGACTGGGCACCGGCGCCGAGGAAGGCTCCGGCCATGGAGCTGAGTTGGCCGCCCTGCCTGGACTGGGCATCGGCGCAGAGGAAGGCTCCGGCCTTGGAGTGGGACTGGACGTCGTGCTTGGACTGGGCACCGGCGCAGAGGAAGGCTCCTGCCATGGAGCGGGACTGGACGCCGTGCCTGGACTGGGTACCGGCGCAGAGGAAGGCTCCTGCCATGGAGCGGGACTGGACGCCGTGCCCGGACTGGGCCCCGACGCAGAGGAAGGCTCCGGCCTTGGAGCGGGACTGGACGTTGTGCTTGGACTGGGCACCGGCGCAGAGGAAGGCTCCTGCCATGGAGCGGGACTGGACGCTGTGCCTGGACTGGGTACCGGCGGGGAGAGGAAGGCTCCGGCCTTGGAGCGGGACTGGACGCCGTGCCTGGACATCGGTGTAGAGGAAGGCTCCTGCCATGGAGCGGGACTGGACGCCGTGCCTGGACTGGGCACCGGCGGAGAAGAAGGCTCCAGCCATGGAGTGGGACTGGACGTCGTGCTTGGACTGGGCACCGGCGCAGAGGAAGGCTCCTGCCATGGAGCGGGACTGGACGCCGTGCCTGGACTGGGCACCGGCGGGGAGAGGAAGGCTCCGGCCTTGGAGCGGGACTGGACGCCGTGCCTGGACATCGGCGCAGAGGAAGGCTCCTGCCATGGAACGGGACTGGACGCCTTGCCTGGAAGCTCCGGACCGTTGACCGTCGCTGGAGGTTCCGGACCGTTGACCGTAGCTGGAGGTTCCGGACCGTTGACCGTCGCTGGAGGTTCCGGACCGTTGACCGTCGCAGGAGGTTCCGGAACGTGGACCGTCGCGGGAGGTTCCGGACTGTGGACCGTCGCCGGGAGGTTCCGAACTGTGGACCGTCGCCGGGAGGTTCCGGACTGGGAAACGTCGCCGGGAGCTCTGGACACCTTTGTTGGTGGGATATTCTGTCACGTTCTTGAAAATGATCGGACCAAGGCGCAGCGTGAATTGAGTTCCACATATTTAATTACAAAGTGAAACTAGAAACAAAATAACAAAACTTACAAAGACCATGACGACGTAGTGCTCAAACACACTAACACAAACAATATCCCACAAATGCAGGTGGGGAAAAAGCCTACCTAAATATGATCCCCAATTAGAGGCAACGATTACCAGCTGCCTCTAATTGGTAACCACACAAACCCCCAACCTAGAAATCTATAAACTAGATAACCCCCCCAGTCACGCTCTGACCTAAACACCATAGAGAACCGAGGGCTCTCTATGGTCAGGGCGTGACACAGTCTTCACTTTAATGATGCCAAAGACACAACAACGGCTTGAGACGCAGTCACCGGTCGAGTGTGTGTAGCAAGCTACCAATTATTATTATTATTATTATAATTTTGTATACTTTTACCCCTTTTTCTCTCTAATTTTGTGGTGTCCAATTGGTAGTTACAGTCTTGTCCCATCGCTGCAACTCCCGTATGGACTCGGGAGAGGTGAAGGTCGAGAGCCATGTGTCCTCCGATATACGACCCTGCCAAGCCAGCCACACCAATGTGTTGGAGGAAACACAATACAATTGGCGACCGAAGTCAGCTTGCAGGCACCCGGCCCGCCACAAGGATTCGCTTGCGCGCAATGGGACAAGGGCATCCCGGCAGGTCAAACCCTCCCCTAACCCAGACGACGCTGGGCCAATTGTGCGCCGCCTCATGGGTCTCCCGGGCACAGCCAGTTGTGACACAGGCTGGGATCGAACCTGGGTCTGTAGTGACGCCTTAGACCGCTGCGCCACTTGGGAGGCTATGGTGGAGAAATTACAAGATTATGTTATAATGCTGTTATTGCATCAAATGGTTGTTTTTTGCAACAGAATAAGAGGTTGTTAGAACGCTTATCTGTGTATGTTCTACTGAGGATGGGCCTCTGGAAGATTTATGATGTCTTTGGGTGATACCGCATTCCAGAGCATGAGTTAATGTTTCTGTACTGGGGTACCAGGGGGAGATGGCTCCAGTATGGAGTTGGGGGGCCAGACCCTCATCTCTACACAATGAGGACAGTTTTTACAGCAGATACTGTCTGCTTTGAATTATACGTATCTTTCATACAAATCTTAACCTTGTGACCCATTCCATACATCTGTTGTTTGTCATGGAGACTGAAGGAGAATGGACTTTCTATAAAATGCCGTGGCTCAAACCAGCTTGTTGTGTTCTCAGTGATCACCCCCAGGGTTGATTACCGACCAGCTCCATTACTGCAGTAATTAAATAATAAAGTTGGATTGTTTTGAAGAAATCTAAAAGACTCTCCTTTTGATTACAATAATTCCAACACAAGGCGCAAGCTAAAGTACCTAGTTTAAATATCAACAGTACTGCTACAGCAGCATAACATTTGATTATCACTTGATAACACTTGATTTACATCATCATCAATATTTGGCCTGGTTGCCTGTTAGCCTACGTGCAGCAGAGAGAGGCAGAAAGACAGAGAGGAGCGGCTGCATCTACGCCACTCCATCCCTTCTTCATTCGGGAGTGGCACACGAGTGTCATGGCAGCAGCAACAGAGGTAGTCAAGACGTTCGTCCATGTTTCTCAAACGTCAAATTTCGAAGTTGTTCCAAACAACACATTTCGAAGAGTTTGATTACGTCTCCGTATCGTTCCAAGGTTAAGTTTAGGCATCAACTCCGAATTCGTAAAACAAAAATTTAAAAACAACATTTCGGTGGATTTGAACATGCATCCTTTGGGCTCTTTGGAACCAGAGGAGGATGCTTACGCCCATCTGCCATCCACGTCCACTATGCCTACTTGAAGGTAACAGCGCTCACTGTTGCCCCTAGTGACCAGTTTCCAAGGCAACTCCCGAAGTCCTCAGACATGGATGGACGTCGAATAATGACTTGTATCACAGGCGACCTGCCTGATCTAACCACCATATACTAAAAATATCCACACAAGCTACTAGCCAGCCAGCCCATACATAATGAGTCAGAAGATTATGAATATTATATTGTAAAGAGCATTGAAGATAAATCACAATCAGTAAACCGGGAGCCGGTGGGTTCATTTTGAGCACCTGGCCCCTGAAAGGTCTGAGCACGGCCCTGCTAGCAACTCAATATGTATCAGCCCTGTTCCCAGCAGGTCTATGAGCACAAAATGTGTTTGTAATAGGTTAAAACCAGCCGGGACATGGTGAGACTGGGACGGTCTGTACCTCGTCTGTTCTCTCTCACACACACACATCTGTATCAGATGAAAGGCTTGCCTGCAGCGGAACACTTGGGGTTGTGTGGCAGCTCGTCTGATTGGTCGAGACAGTCGGGATGGCCGTCACACTCCCACTGGACTCTGGGTAAACAGCGGCCATCTGTGCAGCGGAACTCCCCCAGACTGCAGGACCCGTACTCTGTAGGACACAGGAGGCAAGAGGCGGGATGTGCAGCCAGAACACAACAAGAGGAAATACAAGAGAGAGAGAGAGAGAGAGAGAGAGGTTCTTACCACACTCCAGGGTCTCATCGGAGCCGTCTCCACAGTCATCATCACGGTCACAAGCGAACCGCTGTGGGATGCAGATCTGATTACGACACTGGAACATTCCCTCCATGCACGTGTTGTTGGGGGCTGTGATAAGAAATATGTGGAGGGACAATTTGTTAAAGAAATACCTGAGATTTTTTCATATCATACACCTCTCTCAAGAAGGATCTGAACTTCTATAGGAATGTGGACATTATTAACAAGGTACACTATTTATACAAAAGTAGGTGGACACATCTTCAAATGAGCGGATTTGGCTGTTTCCTCCACACACGTTGCTGACAGGTGTATAAAAATCGAGCACACAGCCATGCAATCTCCATAGACAAACCTTTGCAGAAGAATGGCCTTACTGATGAGCTCAGTGACTTTCAATGTGGCACCGTCATACGATGCCACCTATCCAACAAGTCAGTTCGTCAAATTTCTGACCTGCTAGAGCTGCCCCGGTCAACTGTAAGTGCTTTGGGATGAATTGGAATGCCGACTGCGAGTCAAGTCTAATCGCCCAACATCAGTGCCTGACCTCAATAATGCTCTTGTGGCTGAATGGAAGCAAGTCCCGGCAGCAATGTTTCAACATCTAGTGGAAAGCCTTCCCAGAAGAGTGGAGGCTGTTATAGCAGCAAAGGGGAACCAACTCCATATTAATGCCCATCATTTTGGAATGAGATGTTCGACGAGCAGGTGTCCACATACTTTTGGTAATGTAGAGTGTGTCAAGGTGAAATATGGTTTTACAGCACTGTAGAAGATGGAGTGCCGATTATTTTTCATTTTCTTTGTTATAACAGACACCTATTGAGTAATTTTTCCTTTACAATAGGGATTCTGAATACACAATGACAGAAATGTAATGAGACATTTTTGCTTTACAAATGGGACTGAGTCTGACTACGCTATGATTGTCTGCTGTTTGGTTTCTGTCTGGAGGCCTTCAGAAGGCAATACCCTTTGACGGACATGTATTGAGACATTTGTTCATTACAAAAGGGATTAAAATATGACTGTGTGCTTTCGGTTCGGAAGCCTTCAGAGGACAATACACTATGACAAATATGTGTCGAGACATTTGAGCTTTAGAAAAAGGGTCTCAGAATACACTGTCAGACACATATTGAGATATTTGTGCTTTAAAAAAGGGACTGAGTGACTACACTATGACTGTGTACTTTCTGTCCAGAGGCCTTCAGAGGACAGTGTGTTTTCAGTTTGGATGCCTTCAGAGGACAATACACTATGACAAACATGTATTGAGACATTTGTGTTTTACAAAAGGGACTTGGACTACACTGTTAGACACATGTCCTTATTATTATCATTATAATATGTGCTTTAGAAAAGGGAGTAACTACACTATGACTGCGATTTCTGTTGGAGAACTTCAGAACAATATTATTACCACAGCCAGCAGCAGAGAGCTCGTCACTCCCATCTGGACAGTCCCTCTCCCCATCACAAAGCCAGTGTTTGGGGACGCACCCGTATGACTCTGGGCAACTAAACAGCCCTGGGCCACAGGTAGCCGTACCTGGATATGTACAATAGGATTCGTGGTCAAAACATTATTTTACCGAACTGAAGAATCTTTAGCCTGAGTGCCAGTCTGTTTCAGCTCTCTTGCCAACTCCTTAAGGAATTGTCATGCCAAACATGTTTGCTATGATAATGATTTGTCAAGACAGCAAAAACAGACTGGCAATCAGGCTACAGAATCTGCACAATTACAGTAATAGAAATACAGATATTTACAAGACTTTCTGAAGAGTGTGCAAATATTACTGAAAAACATGAAATCCACATCTCTGTAGCAAATTGCTCATCCATATATCTCCACCAAGGATGTATCTCGTAAAATTTCAAATATATTAAATGAATCTTTCCCTGTCCCTTTCTTTTTGTTGTACTTTTTACCCCTTTTTCTCCCCAATTTCATGATATCCAATTGGTAGTTACAGTTTTGTCCCATCGCTGCAACTCCCGTACGGACTCGGTAGAGGCGAAGGTCGAGAGACATGTGTCCACCGAAACATGACCCCGCCAAGCCGCACTGCTTCTTGACACACTGCTCGCTTAACCCGGAAGCCAGCCGCACCAATGTGTCGGAGGAAACACCGTACAGCTGGCGACCGAAGTCAGCGTGCATGCGCCGGGCTGCCACAAGGAGTCTCTAGAGCGCAATGGAACAAGGATATCCCAGCCGGCCAAACCCTCCCCTAACCCGGACGATGCTGGGTCAAATGTGCGCCGCCTCATGGGTCTCCCAGGTGCAGCCAGCAGCGACACAGCCCGGGATCGAACCCGGATCTGTAGTTTGACACATTTGAGTCAACATAGTGTAAATAAATTCCGGCGTGTTTTTTTACCACAGATCTCTGCGCTCTCGTCCAATCCATCCCCACAGTCGTCCTCTCCGTCACAAAGCCACTGCTTGGCTATGCACTTGTTCTTAGAGCAGGCAAACTGGTTCCACAGGCAGGACAAGCCTTGACAAAATAAAATATAACACATTATATTGGGTATTTCATTGAGACAGGAAGCATGTAAATATCTTCACAATTAATCATGCAGAGAGCAGTGATAAATGAATGATTTAGTACGGTAGTGTGCAAAGTCCAAATGGGCCCAGGTTTCAACTGTTATAGAGTAATATGAAATTGCAGTCAAGTCACATACAATAAAGGTAGGTAGGTCTTTGTACAGAAAAGGTGAAGAAAATAATATCACATACGGAGGTGAAGGTAAACAATTTTGAAGGGAGTCTCTATTCTAATGCAGGTGGGAAATTATATCACTATATCAATGTCATCTGTGAAATTAGATACAAAAAAACATTCCCTCAGTCGTAAGCACTTTCAAAGTAATGCTTGTCTTACATTCAAACCATGTACAAAGGAGTGAAGGAGTGCCAAGTGAGGTAAAAATTATTCAGCCATAGCAAGCAGAGAGCGAGAGAGAGAGAGCGAGAAAGAGGGCGAGAGAGAGGAGGGAGGGAGATGAAAGAGGGAGAGATGAGAGAGTTGAGAGAGGGAGAGACATAAAGAAAGAGAGAGAAAGAATTGTCCGTTTATTTGTTAGCATTTCACATCCATTTTATGATGACACTGTGGAGCTGCTTCCTTGGGCAGCCAGAGAGCAACCATTAACAATAACTGTGTGTGGCTACATGGACAAGGTCAGTGTGAACTAGCCACACAAACAGCATGCACCAACAACACGGTGTGTGTGCATCCAACCACTACTGGCTGGGACTCATTCAAATACACAGACGATGAGCAAATCCACAACAAATATAAATAGGATATTTGCTATTGCTATTCTGTTTGGGTTACAACAGCATAGTCTACTGCTCTGCCCTGAAGAACCAACAGCAGGAGTGAAGCATCTCCTCCCATCATTATTCCTCAGGAGAGGCTTTGAACAGTAATTGTGGGAGATTTCCACATAGGGATCAAATCAGGGATGGAAGCATTGGGCTCAGCAGGAGACACCCCTTCACTGCTTCCTTTAATGACCCACATGAACAAACCACCAACACTGGGTTATCTTATCTTCTTATCTGGCCGTATTGACCGAATGTATAGACCAGACACAACAGGGGATACAGGACAAGAGGAGAAACCGTTCAACCTAGACATTCTCCATTATATTTGGCCACCTTGAGCTTAGTCAGCATTTCACGCAGGATGTACCCTACACCGTAATGATCCAACCGTTACTTTGAACAGAGTTATTTGAATAATTTAGACTCTCTCTCAAATCAGTGGCAGTGGCTACAAATCAGTGCAATGTGCTTGCCGAAATAAATGTAATATAAATAAATATTAGATAAATAAATATGTCTGATTTCATACCACACTGGAACTCATCTGCTCCGTCTTCACAGTCTTTCACTCCGTCACACAGCCAGACAGTGTGGATGCAGTTTCCACTGGGGCAAGCAAAATGGCCTTCCTCACATCTCTTTCTGAGGGAAGGAGCTGGGGAGAAACCAGAAGCCAAGATACATTCAGAACATAAACACATTTTCAAAATATCTTAAAATGCATTCCACTAGGCCTGGTGTCTGTCTGGTACACGGCCACATCAACAGTAGCCGACAGAATTAGTGTCACAGAAGAGAAAAAAGCAAGGATAAAACTTACTCCGGCAGTTGGTTTCATCTGCGTAATCCCCACAGTCATTGGCTCCATCACATATCCAGGATGGGTGGACACAGAGGGAGGTAGAGTTGCAGCTGACGAACACTGTCTCCTTCACCCCCAGCATGTAGTAATCCAAGCAGCCTGTGTTGCCTAGAGAAAGTGGGCATTCGACCGGCATATCCAAAGCCTAAGGTTAGGGATTGATATTCCTGGCTATACATTGTTTTAACTATAAAATTGTAGTGTCCTGATATAACAATGGAAAATAACTTCAAATCCAGAGGTGCGGACCTTCCTTCTTCTCTTTTATCTAACATTAAAAACACACATGACCAGGATAGGCTACAGACCAGCTACGTGGAAAAGCTACATGGGAAAGGTATTGTCGTAGCACCTTAGAAAGATACAGTGTGGCGCCTTAACACAGGTACGGTATGGCGCTTTAACAGAGGCTTATCTTACTGCAGTTCTTCTCATCTGAGGCATCGGGACAGTCGATGATCTGATTGCAGCGGGCCGAGGCCGGAATACAAACCCCGTTCAGACAACGCCAGTCTGAGGGAGAGCATGTGGGATCTGGAGAGAAAATACAGGTCCGAAAAGAAAAAGATTTAGAAACGAGGGGTAGAAATATGTTGTATTTGAAATCCATCTCGTTGGTTCGTTGTCAGGTGAAGAGATAGATAAGAATAGATAATATTATCCTTGCTTGGAGAAATGTTCCTCTATGAAATCTAATAGGAGAAACAAGAGTTCACCCTAAAGCTATTTATTGGTTTATACAGTAATAATATAGTACAGATTATGTTGTCTGTCGGACTGGGCATGTAAATTCATCAGATTCTTATTACTCACTGTTACAATAAACCTCGTCGGAATCGTCTCCACAGTCGTTCACCCCGTCACAAACCCGCCTATTGACCACACAGCGCTGGTTATAGCAGCTCTTGAAGCCCCGTCTACAGTTTCTGTTATCTGTAAGAGAGGAAGAGGAGTAAAGAAAAACGAAAGAGATACAAAGACACTTCAGGAAGAGATTCGACCAAAGGAATTACATGACATTCACTTGAATACTGTTTCTCTTCTCCTTTATGGATTTCAGGAAGTGAGCGAGTCTGAACTCATTCTACTGGACAAGAGCCCCGCGGGGGCTTGGTAGGGATTTTCATCTGAGGACTGGTGAACTAGTACAGTAACGCATATTGGGTGCGTACTTACCACAGTATTTCATTTTCTCATCAGACTTGTCTTTGCAGTGTGCTATTCCGTCACATGTCAGCTGATAGTCAATACACTCCCCGTTCCCACACTCAAACTCAGTGTGGATGTTGCAGGAGGAGTTCTCAGCTGTAAAAAGAAGAGAAAATCAATTTTTGGGGATTCTTTGTCCAAACAGAAGAGTCTGCTTTCTGCTATATCCCTCCCAGATAGTCTCCAACAAACATACTACTTCAATGCCCCACACATTGCTTCATCTGACAGTAACACTATCAGATGCCTATTGTCTACTTGTATATTAGCAAGACATTCACATGGTCCTTCGAGCCGGATGCTGTTTACCAATGAATTAGAGGGAAAAAAGACAAGATACTAGACTTACATACACATCTGTTATCTTCCAGTATTAGTCTCTCTCCTCTGCAGCTACAGTTGACTGTGCCGTGAGGGGTCAGAAGACAAAGGTCATGACATCCACCGTTCAGCACTGTGCAAGGGGATAGTTCACCTGGGAAAACAGATCATTATGGGTACTGTAGTACATCATCTTACAGAAAACACACATCAACCTCCAAATAAACAGGACATTATATTGTTCCATTTTTATCATCCAAATGGCATGCTTTACTTCCTACTTGCAGTGCCTCCCATTAAGAGTTTCAGCTTCCACATTTTTTGAAATCAAGCACTGAAAACATTTCAAGGGCAGTGTTGTGGTAGAAAGGTAGACTTCTCTGTTGGGGACCATCTTTGAACTCTGTTTGGCTTGGACAGTGGAATGGAGCGGTAAGCTATAAACCATGCCATCATGCTGCCCCCTTAGTACCCACACGTCTGCTCATTCCAGAGAGAGAGAGAGAGAGAGAGCAAGAGAGAGAGTGAGAGAGCGAGAGAGAATATATTTCTCTGCTCGAATGGTACAGATTCAGCTGAAGCACAGGCCAGGCAACATGGGGTAGCCTGTGACACTGGAGGTTGGGATTTTTGGAGTTGTTTATTCAATAACAGATTTACATTGAGTGGTAATTAATCAGGGAGGGTAGCTGGGTCTATAGGAAGTATTGCATAATGTTCATGCCAAATGGTCAAACTCAGCTACACATGGTTGTAACCACATGCAAACCATCACAGGCTGCAGTTACATTTTATCACACACTGCAAAATAGTCTACTCACAAAATACCACATTTTGTATGTATATTTTAGACAATGTATAGAAGATTCCATGTTGACATGTGAGTTTTGCTTTGATGTACTGTATAGAATTCACTTACAATTGTTGGTATTGTTGGAAACTGCAACAATTCCCATTGGCTGGTGGGGGATGTCGGCTCTGAGGACCTTAATGTCGCCACCTGTGTACTTATTGGAGCGTACCACCGCCCTCCGTACCCAATCAGACCAGAACAGGAAGTTCCCATGGATAGCCAGGCCAAAGAAGGTTCCTGGACCTGACTTCATAATCACCTTCAGATTGAACGTAAAATGAAAATGGTGTTAAATTGGTTTTATGCTCATGTTTTAGTCATTCGTTTAGTCATATTAATTTAGGTTGAAATACATCAACAGAACCTTGGACGTCACATACTCAAGCATGAGAAGAGGTATCAGACAGCTGGAATAATTTCAAAATCTGATGGTACACTTAGAAAAAAGGTTTCAAAAAGGGTTCTTCAGCTGTCCCCATAGGATAACCCTTTTTGGTTCCAGGTAGAACTGTCTGTACAAATGGTTATTCATGGCACCCAAAAGGGTTCTACCTGGAACAAAAAGGGTTCTACAAGCAACTGTAAAGGGTTCTTCAAGGGGGTTTCCTATTGGGACAGCCGAAGAACCCTTTTAGGTTCAAGATGGCACCTTTTTTTCTAAGAATGTACAAGATGTGACTTAATCATTCTATTCAGAATAACATATAGTATATATATATATATATATATATATATATTTCTCCTTACATATCTGTGTGAGCCATCATATTCACATCGTTCAATCTTTCCCAGACTGCCATCGGAGAAGAAGAGTTTCTCAGCGGTGTGGTCGATGGTGAGTCCATTAGGTGTGAGGATGTCTGTGGTGATGACACTCTGGATATTGTTTCCTGACAGGGTGGATCTCATAATGCTGGGGTGCAGTTCCTTCCAGTTAGTCCAGAACATCAGGCTGCATCAGCAGTGAAAACAAAAACACTATTGAGACTTTCACAGAAGCAAGCGGATGGGATGCACCTCCATTCAATATTGTAACGTCGGCTTCCAACTCACACCCTCAAACACTTAGATCCCCTGAACGCAGCTCACTTTCCAGCTCACTCTCTCAAACACCTAGATCTCCTGAACGCAGCTCATTCTCCAGATCCCAATCACCTGAATTCTAATCACCTGTTCACACACCCGAATGTCGTTACCACACACTATTTAGTTCAGTTCTTTGCACCCCATCACTGTGAGGTATTGTTTTGTGACACACGTCTTTCAGAGCTCTGGGTTTCCCCGTGATTTACTCCTCCCGTGTGTGATAGTTTTTGCATGCTTCACTAACAACGCCTTTTGCCTATTCCCTGCCTGTGCTTTAACCTATCGGATTTCCTGTTAGCTACCTATTGCCGGATCTCCCGGACTACCTTACTAGCCTTTTCCCTGCCTGTCCTTTTGCCCTTTTGGACCCCCTGTGACCTTCTGCCTGCCCCTGGACCCAGCTACCTGCCTCCTCCTGTGGTCCTTTGCAATAAACACCTGCTGCGCCCTGCACTTGAAACCAGCTCTGTCTCCCCTCGTGTTCATTACAAATGTATTGTATTGTAAACATCCATCAACGTCTACACTGAATGATTATTTCCATTCTCCAGGGAAACGCAAATCTACTTTTTCTATCTCTATTTTCTAAAGATATGAACATGTTTCCATCCTCACATTCTACAGCAAAATAATTTTGTGACATTTTTAAGACTGCCTCATGTTCTTGTGAAGGAAAATAGGGGGTAAAAGGGAGGCAAAGAAAACATAAAAGAACCATCCACTGTAAGACATTAGGATCAGTAACGAATGATGATAGAACACTTCTGACACTCCCCCAGAGCAGTTATAAACCTCATTCCCCTGATAGCAGAAGTTTTCAATAGATTTGCTAACTGAGTACATAACACAACCCATATACCCAAGTGAGCATCTACTGTAGGCCACTAAGGTTCTCTGTAAGACATTAGGAGCATTGAAGGTTTAACACCTACTTCTGACACTCCTCCAGAGCCAGGTTATGTGGGTGGTCTTCCTCTGCCAGTGTGACCACAGCCTCTCTGGTGAAGGCCCCGGGGAGGCTCTGGTCCAGGCTGTGCCTGCTGACGGTGGCTGTGGTGGAGCTGGTCCAATAAAGCGAGTCCCAGGCTCCATGGTACGCCAGGCCCTCTACTGACCCCACATCTACACGGCAACAATAACACTGATATAATTAAGCAATACGTCACGGGGGGTGTGATATATTGCCAATATATCATAGCTAAGAACGATGCAACACGGAGTAAGCCGTGGTTAGCCGTGATATATTGGCCATATACCAAAATCCCCCGAGGTGCCTTATTGCTATTATACAATGATTACCAAGATAATGAAAACAGTTAAAAGTTATTTTTTGTCATACCCGTAGTGTACGGTCTGATACACCACATCTTTCAGCCAATCAGAATTCAGGGCTCAAACCACCCAGTTTATAACACTGAAAATAACATTGACAAACACTGAATAACACTAATCTGACCTTTGCTTGAGTAAGAAGAGCTCAACAAACACACGTGATACAGTCAAACACAGTGAGCGGATTTGTCTTTTCTTTCATGGTAAAGTAAGAAAAAAATAATATATATATACTACCGTTCAAAAGTTTGGGGTCACTTAGAAATGTCCTTGTTTTTGAAAGAAAAGCAACATTTTTGTCCATTAAAATACCATCAAATTGATAAGAAATACAGTGTAGACATTGTTAAAGTTGCAAATGACTATTGTAGCTGGAAAGTGCAGATTTTTTTATGGAATATCTACAAAGGCGTAGAGGCCCATTATCAGCAACCATCACCCCTGTGTTCCTATGGCATGTTGTGTTAGCTAATCCAAGTTCAATCATTTTAAAAGGCTAATTTATCATTAGTAAACCATTTTGCAATTATGTTAGCACAGCTGAAAACTGTTGTCGTGATTAAAGAAGCAATAAAACTGTCCTTCTTTAGACTAGTTGAGTATCTGGAGCATCAGCATTTGTGGGTTCGATTACAGGCTCAAAATGGCCAGAAACAAAGATTGTCTTCTGAAACTCCTCAGTCTATTCTTGTTCTGAGAAATGAAGGCTAATCCATTCAAGAAATTGCCAAGAAACTGAAGATCTCATGCAACGCTGTGTACTACTCCCTTCACAGAACAAACTGGCTCTAACCAGAATAGAAAGAGGAGTGGGAGGTTCCGGTGCACAACTGAGAAAGAGGACAAGTACATTATAGTGTCTAGTTTGAGAAACAGACGTCTCACAAGTCCTCAACTGGCAGCTTCATTAAATAGTACCCACAAAACACCAGTCTCAACGTCAACAGTGAAGAGTTGACTCCGGGACGCTGGCCTAGGCAGAAAAAGCCATATTTCAGACTGGCCAATAAAAAGAAACGATTAAGGCCTCCCGGGTGGTGCAGTGGTCTAAGGCACTGCATTGCAGTGCTAGCTGTGCCACTAGAGATTCTAGGTTCAAGACCAGGCTCTGTCGCAGCCGGCCGCGACCGGGAGGCCCATGGGGCGGTGCACAATTGGCCCAGCGTTGTCCGGGTTAGGGAGGGTTTGGCCGGCAGGGATATCCTTGTCTCATCGCGCACTAGTGACTCCTGTGGCGGGCCGGGCGCAGTGCACGCTGACACGGTCGCCAGGTGTATGGTGTTTCCTCCGACACATTGGTGCGACTGGCTTCTGGGTTGGATGGGCATTGTGTCAAGAAGCAGTGCGGCTTGGTTGGGTTATGTTTCAGAGGACGCATGGCTCTCGACCTTTGCCTCTCCCGAGTCCGTATGAGAGTTGCAGCGATGAGACAAGACTGTAACTACTACCAATTGGATACCACGAAACTGGGGAGAAAAAAGGGGTGAAAAAAATAACAAAAACAATAAACGATTAAGATGGGCAAAAGAACATAGACACTGGACAGAGGAAGATGGGGAAAAAAGTGTTATGGACAGACCATTCTAGGTTTGAGGTTTTCAGATCACAAAGAAGAACATCCGTGAGACGCAGAAAAAATTAAGATGCTGGAGGAGTGCTTGATGCCATCTGTCAAGCATGGTGGAGGCAATGTGATGGTCTGGGGGTGCTTTGGTGATGGAAAGTGGGAGATTTGTACAGGGTAAAAGGGATCTTGAAGAAGGAAGGCTATCAATCCATTTTGCAACGCCATATCCTGTGGACGATGCTTAATTGGAGCCAATTTCCTCCTACAACAGGACAATGACCCAAAGCACAGCTCCAAACTATGTAAGAACTATTTAGGGAAGAAGCAGTCAGCTAGTATTCTGTCTATAATGGAGTGGCCAGCACTGTCACCAGATCTCAACCCTATTGAGCTGTTGTGGGAGCAACTTGACCGTATGGTATGTAAGAAGTGCCCATCAAGCCATTCCAACTTGTGGGAGGTGCTTCAGGAAGCATGGGGTGAAATCATTTCAGATTACCTCAACAAATTGACAACTACTGTAGAATGCCAAAGGTCTGCAAGGCTGTAATTGCTTCAAATGGAGGATTATTTGATGAAGGCAGTTTGAAAGACACAATTATTATTTCAATTAAAAAACATTGATATCCTTGTCAACGTCTTGACTATATTTCCTATTCCATTTACAACTCATTTCATGTATGTTTTCATGGAAAACAAGGACATTTCTAAGTGACCCCAAACTTTTGAATGGTAGTGTATATACTGTATATTGAGATATCTTGCACACCTTGTAAAAGTTGTCTCATGTGGTGGTGTCATGAAGGTTTCCACATAACGCATTTAGGCGTGAAAGAATCCAGTGGTCAGCTGTACTGGGTAGCGATCAACACTCTGAATACTTTGATTTCGAACTGGTTGGGTCTAATTGTGAATAACCTACATCAGGATACACCTAGATATCCCTGTGAATATATCCCATTATTTCATATTTTGCTGTACCGAACTGTAGAGTTTCTTCCTAAAAGATAAATCAATGCCAAACTCATTTGAATGGAACCTAACGAGCCTAGGCAGGTGTAAAAATGTCCCACTGTGCTAAGAGATTAACAATAGAAGACTGTGGTGCCGTGTCACAGCTGCTCACTGTTTCACATTCAGACGGGACAATAGCACAAACTAGGACATAAAAATCCACATTCACTACCAGTAAAAGTAAAGGAAAAGTAATACAAAGAATTGAGAATACAGCCAGTATACAAACAGGCAACACCACTATGAAATCTTTAAACAAACAGAAAAAATCATATTCTCTTCATCTGCCCAAATGTATTCAGAATCAATTCTGCAAATAGTGTAAAATCACACACTTGTTTGGACATGGGATAGGCCTATATGGATGACAAAAATATTATTTTAGGGAGATACTTAAATATCATATTCGTTAATCATTAAATAGCAATAGTGCTGGTGCTTTCTCCAGCCCCCTTTAAGCGCAACCATTATTCCCTTTCCTCTCCAACATCCAACCCCCTCAGTTATTTTGATGGATCTTCCTTCCCCGTTTCTGGTCAGTCAGATATATTTGAGCCAAGTCAGCATGGAGCCTAGCCTACCACAGAGAAGCTACAGGGGCTATGGGGTGATGGGGATCTGCTGTCTATGTGCATTAGGGAACTACAGACCTCTTTGTGTGTGTGTGTGTGTGTGTGTGTGTGTGTGTGTGTGTGTGTGTGTGTGTGTGTGTGTGTGTGTGTGTGTGTGTGTGTGTGTGTGTGTGTGTGTGTGTGTGTGTGTGTGTGTGTGTGTGTGTGTGTGTGTTCACCTGATTCCTCCTAAAATACTGTATCAGATGGACATACAGAAGAAATGTCATATTCATCTATTGGTATTGATATTCACTGTATGTCTATCAGTGGAGGCTCCTCAGAGGAAGAAGGGGAGGTCCATCCCTCCTCAGTGAATTTCATAAAATATTTTGGCAAAGGTTTACAGTTTGCAAAGGTTTACAGTAGCCTCAACAGCACCCTGTAGGATAACACCATGGTGTAGCCGGAGGACAGCTAGCTTTCGTCCTCCTCTGGGTACATTGACGTCAATACAAAACCTAGGAGGCTCATGGTTCTCACCCCCTTCCATAGACTTAGAAATAAAGCCATGCTCATGAAAATAAAAATCGTCCTCCCTTATCTTAAAGGGCACTGACCGCCACTTATGTCTATATAGGATGAGAGTAAAGGCGTCCTCATGCTTCCCATCTGAAACAGTTCGTAACAGTTTGTGCATATATTATGATGACATTTTGTGATGATTTTGTTTGTTTTGGTCTTCGGCAATTTTTTGGGGGGCTGTTCGTTCACATTTTTTCTCTCGAGGCAAGCTGAAGTCGGTAGCTGAAATCTACGCCCCTTCGTCGGTGATTGGTCAACAGTAGGGATTCTTCAATGAAGTGGTTGTTGTCATTCAACAAGAGACGACTTGTTTTCATGAAAACATTTTCATTGAGTAATACTGCAAAATTGCACTAACATCTCCTCTGAAAAAACGTCAAAATGAATGACATTATTTTTTTTGTTATCTTAGATTAATTCTGACTATGGCGTCTCAATATGGACAAACATTACAATTACTGTTTTTTTCTCGTTTTTCAAACGGAGGTCTTTTAACGGAGTATGCGAGCACACTCGTTCGGTTCGCCTATATGTAGGTGGTTTCACACTCCAAGTAACCGAAGCATACGGAAGTTTTAAGTCCCCACCATACGAGTCATGTTTTCAACGTAGCACAACATAGAATGCCACCTTTCCAACAAGTCAGTTCGTCAAATTTCTGCCCGGCTACACCTGCACCCTGTTAACTGCAAGTGCTGTTATTGTAAAGTGGAAACGCCTAGGAGCAACAACGGCTCAGCCGCAAAGTGGTAGTCCACACAAGCTCACAGAACGGGACCGCCAAGTGCTGAAGCGCATACAGTATAAAATGGTCTGTCCTCGGTTGCAACACTCACTACCGAGTTCCAAACTGCCTCTGGAAGCAACGTCAACACAATAACTGTTTGTCGGTAGATTCATGAAAGTGGTTTCCATGGCAGAGCAGCCGCATACAACGCTAACATCACCATGCACAATGCCAAGCGTCGGCTGGAGTGGTGTAAAGCTCGCCACAATTGGTCTCTGGAGCAGTGGAAACGCATTCTCTGGAGTGATAAATCACATGCCCCATCTGGCAGTCTGATGGATGATTCTGGTTTTAACGGATGCCAGGAGAACGCTACCTGCCCGAATGCCAACTGTAAGGTTTGGTGGAGGAGGAATAATGGTCTGGGGCTGTTTTTTCATGGTTCGGGCTAGGCCCCTTAGTTCTAATGAAGGGAAATCTTAATGCTACAGAATGCAATTACATTTAAAATTATTCTGTGCTTCCAACTTTGTGGTAACAGTTTGGGGAAGAGCCCTGACCTCAACTTCGAAAACCTTTGTGATGAATTGGAACACCGACTGCGAGCCAGCACTAATCGCCCAACATCAGTGCCTGACCTCTCTAATGCTCTTGTGGCTAAATGGAAGCAAGTCCCCGCATCAATGTTCCAATATCTAGTGGAAAGCCTTCCCAGAAGAGTTGAGGCTGTTATAGCAGAAAAGGGGGGGACCAACTCCATATTAATGCTCATAATTTTTGTACGGGATTTTCGACGAGTAGGTGTCCACATACTTATGGTCATGTAATGTATTTAATCACAGTATTTATTGGTCTGGGCTCAAAAAATTTATAGAATAATAAGACCATTTTCCTGTTGTTTTAGTTGCTGTCTATTAATATGCTATTTTCCTCTATTTCTTATGTTTGTATGTAACCGGTGTGAAATGGCTAGCTAGTTAGCGGTGGTACGCGCTAATAGCGTTTCAATCGGTGACGTCACTAGCTCTGAGACCTTGAAGTAGTTGTTTCCCTTGCTCTGCAAGGGTCGTGGCTTTTGTGGCGCGATGGCTAACGATGCTTCGAGGGTGACTGTTGTCTGTGTGCAGAGGGTCCCTGGATCAGGGCGAGGAGAGGAACGGAACCTATACCATTGATGCTGTTGACCCGGATCACTGGTTGCTGTGGAAAAGGAGGAGGTCAAAAGGGGGGTGAGTGTAACCGATGTGAAATGGTGCGCGCTAATAGCGTTTCAATTGGTGACGTCACTAGCTCTGAGACCTTGAAGTAGTTGTTCCCCTTGCTCTGCAAGGGCAGCGGCTTTTGTGGAGCGATGGGTAACGATGCTTCGAGGGTGGCTGTCGTCGATGTGTGCAGAGGGTCCCTGGTTTGAGCCCAGGTTGGGGTGAGGAGAGTGAGAGGAAATACCAGTAGTAGTCGGCTGTCCCTGACAGTGTGAAAAGACCAGGTAATATGTTCTGGTGGAACTGATTTAACGTGTTTGAAGTTTTTACGGAGTGATTTACAGTGGGGACAGAAGGGGTCATCACATCACTTCCTGTTTGCCATCCATCACCTATTACAGTTGGCTGCAAACGAAGATGGATTAGCCCCCCTGTATGAGCGAGGAAATGCCAATACCAACTATCAACCACACTCCTCACCTGCTCTCAGCAAGTCTCAGGCCAACCCTTTTATACACCTACACCAAATTATGGTCCTCTCTAGCACAGTTGGTAGAGCACGGCCCTTGCAACACCAGGATAGTGGGTTCAATTCCCCGGACTACTCGTACCTAAAATGTATGCATGTATGACTGTAAGTCTTTGGATAAAAGTGTCTGCTAAATGGCTTATACAATGTTAATACACCTACAGCTTCTCTATATAGCATTCCTTTCATCATATACAACTCCCGTAGAACTAGATAACATTTAATGTATCACTTCTAAAATCATTGCAACTGACATCTCATCTTGTTGTACAATGCAGTCTTTGATAGTTTTGGCACTTCTATCAGAAACAAAATGAAAGCAATAGAAATGGCAAAAGATCTGAGTTTCTGTCAGACGTACAAAAGAGGCTTGAGTCGGTCTCTAAATGTTGACATCAGTGGTACATGAAAGGCAGTCAGATTATGTGGGATCCCTCTGGTTTCACACTCCAAGTAACAGTTTGAGCTCTTGTCAATGGAGAGTTGAAGACCTTTGAAATTGGGGGAAATAAATGTTCACTACTTGAAACAGCAGCTTTACTTGCTCATCAGTCTTCTCTCTCATCTTTCTAAAGGCAGGGGGGAAGCTATGGCGCAGAAATAAAATAATGAACTCATTCAATGTGAAAGGAGGTGAGAAAAGAATGCAAGTACATTCTACAGGGATTTCCACTTCCCCATTACTCTTTGCTACAGATGTAGGATCTTAATCACTCTTTTGTTGCTCAGAATTTTCCTGCACAGCAGTGTATTTGAGGTTTAAAAAGGCTTCTACAGTTTGTCATTTCCACTTTGAAATGTCAGACTTGATTTGCCCTCACAAAAAAATGGATATCAACCCCTACAAAAATGTCCATGAATTATAATCCACATAATTATTCACATTTCCTGTTGTTGCAGGATTATTTTCCTCCTGTAGCAAACTGGCTCATATTAAGATCCTACATCTGTAGATTAACCAACCGTTTTCAGATTTTCAAACTGTTAGTAATTCATTTAGTAATGGATAAATGAGCAGACAAACAAATACCACACTTACTCTCAACGATCACTCTCCGTCCAGTCCAGTCGTCATTGACAACCTGTATATTCCCAAAGTGAACGTCACTATAGAAAATCCGGTTGGTGCCTCCAGAGTTCTGTTGTCGGTGATGAAAGGCCAGCGCTATCACATTCTTGAAGTAGGCAGGGTTCTCATAGGGCCTGATGGGAGAGTTGAGGTCGCTGTCGTCTGATAGGTGGATGCTCCTCAGGATCGACCTCTCAGAGTAGAGAAGGTAGCCATCGTACTGGTGACAGCTGAGACCGTCTAATCAAATGACAATGATTATGTAATTGAACCCTTGAAACTGTGATTAATTGAAATAGTAAACATTTGATGTGAAAAAATACAAAAATAAGATCAAAATTGAAAGTGCATTTAAAATCTCTACACACTTAACAGTAAAACAAATATAATTTAAAGAATAAAAAGCAAACAAGAGGCTATAAAAGAGATGAATAAATGAACATAAAAACACAACAGGTCACTGATTACCTTTAGCTAGGTAGCCGTGAGCACAGGAACACGTCCTCCTCCCACTGCCCTGGTGGAAACACAGCTGATGGCAACCTCCGTTGTTCTGGCCACACGGGTTGGTTCCTGTAAGGAAGTCAACAGCAGGGTCATAAGGAATAAGATTCCATTATGAATTTGCAGTGATATTGCAGTGTCAATGTTAGTCAAAAATCAGAAATTAGGTGTCTGTATTGCAAGAGGTTGCAAAACCTTCACATTAAAGGGGCAATCAGCAGTTGCTGCATCCATTTTTGGACTTATTAATTAATTATCTGTACCTTAATTCTTGAAAACTTCTAAAGAAATACCTCATGAGCTTAGTTTAACAGAATGCCAAATATAAGATTTTTTTACTCCAATGTTTGTAAACAATATAAATGTAAACAAAACATGGTTAAACTCTAATTTTGATATCATGGATATCCTTGCATACGTAGCTCGGTTTATGAATTTGAAAGTGATGACATTTTTCCAGCCCCATTCCTCCGCTTTTTACTGAAACAGTGGTGGGAAGAACGTTGTTATTGTTTCAACTGCTGATTGGCCCTTTAATCTCAGGTCGATTCTAGAGCACTTAACAACCGCAGGTACTGACAGCCTGGTAAGAACATTAAATAATACAGATGTGATAATGAAGTTGAAACCTCAACCTTTCTCGCGTCCTCGGTTAAAGACTTTGACATCGTTCAGGTTGACCCCCAGGCCACTCCTCAGAGTCATGGCTCCCTCCATTGCATAACTCTTGACACCTCGGCGAATGGAGCCATTGGCATGAGCCCTATACACACACACACACACACAACAGGAAGAGGAGGGAGTTTGACACCAGGTAACAGGAAGTTTGACACGGGATAATGGCCCTTGACTAATTAAAACAGAAGAACTCATTAAAATACACTAGACAGAAGCTAAAATATGCTAGACAGCTGGTCTGACAGAAGGTGATGGGACCTAGCTGCCCTTGTGGATGACATTGAAGTAGGTACGCACAATTTAAATAGAGAGAAGGTGTCTTTTCTAATTTTTCTGCCTTTTTCTCTGTCAATTAGATTGGTATTTCAAGTGACCTTGTGGTGCAGGTGGTTAATTCAACAAGGGTAGAGCAGCTGGCGAAGGCTTCTTTGGAGCCTGTTTGGAGAGACTGTAATATACTGTAACATTTACGGAATAATAAATTACCTGTCAGCCCAGTATATGTAAGGCCCATAGACGGCCATTGAAAACAGATCCGCTGCGTTGCTGGCTGAGGATGACAGTACTATCTCCCGGTCCTCTCCGCTCTCAAGGCTGATCCGCTCTATTTTGTCGGCGCGGGCGTCGCACCAATATAATTTATTTTCCTAGAATACAATGTTGAGAAAATAAACTTCAGGTATATGATGGTGGGAGAGTATCATTATAAAAAGATAACACAAAGCAGAGTGTAATGCCACTTCAGCCAAGAGGATCAGAGGGAGGCTAAAGTGCTGTGTGTACACTCTGGGGGACAAAAACACCTGGTCCTCCTGTTTTACTCAGTGGGTAAGAGTGTGGAGCCAGCAACATCAACATCATGGATTCGATTCCCGCTCGGATCACAAATACTACAATGCCTGCACCCACTGATTGCCAATAACTTTGACGGCAATCTTTTTTAGATTTGTTATTTACTTGTTCAACAAAATCTCTTTCTCTGAGCAATTGTATTACTTTGAAATAATATAATAATATTCTTTGCATATAATATAGCTCGGTATTTGTATTATTTATTTTCTAGTCTTTTTTGCTCATCTTTATCAAGGGTGCCAATAACTTTGGAGATATACCGTATATAAGTTGTTTGGGATAAAAGCATCTGCTAAATGGCATTAATTAATCTATTATATAAACTGGGTGGTTCGAGCCCTGAATGCTGATTGGCTGACAGGTATATCAGACCGTATACCACGGATATGACTAAAAAATACTGTTTACTGTTCTAATTACGTTGGTAGGCAGTTTATAATAGCAATACGGCACCTCGGGAGCTTGTGATACATGGCCAATATACAGTACCACGATTAAGGGCTGTATCCAGGTACTCTGCATTGTGTCGTGCTTAAGAACAGCCCTTAGCCATGGTTTATTGGCCATATACAACACCTCCTCAGGCCTTATTGCTTAAATATACCTCGTAGTCTATGGAGATCCCATTGGGCCATGCTATTCCAGAGTTGACCAGAATTACTTGGTCTGATCCGTCCAGCCGGGCCCGACAGATGCAGGGGCTTTGGCCCCATTCTGTCCAGAACAGAAACCTGGCCAAGAGGACAACAGAAGGGTAAGAAGAGTCCACAGCCACCACCACCCCCAAACAATGTTCATACGTTACAGTCACCTCATACATTGACAGGAAATGCTTTGGGTTGATCTAATGAGTATTGGTCATAATCGGTAGACCATTTTTTGTTGTCGTCTAGTTGCGATAAAGATCTCTTTTTCAAGATAGAACTGGACCAAGTCAGCAGCATCAACACATCAGTATTAGACAAACAGGCACCTGACGAAAATGACATCAATACAATAAGCAGCACGTCAGTAACAAACATGTACACGGAACAAGCCAGAAAAACAGAGTGCAATGCGTTAAGCATCAGAGCTTGCAAAAAATCGCAGGGCCATAACAGTATCGATTCATAATTCAAAGAGGCAGAACTCCATGCTGGTATGGATGGACAGTGGAGTAGACATTTTCAACTCCCTTTCAGAATACTAATAGTGAGGCAAGCAGCGGATCAACGTTCCAACGGTTATGACTTACTAACTGTGAACGCACCAATTACAAATAATTAAAAATAACATGACAGTATGCTCTGGTTCCAAATCCCCTCACACAAAATCTAATATCCATAGGGGGCCAGTTGTTGACACATTTCTATATTGGCTTTAATTTAAGCAATCAGCGTGATTGCCACATAAAGTTCTCTCTCTCTACATGAGACCTCTGGGTAATGCATGCATACAATGTTATGAATAATAGGGGTTAGAGGGAGACAACATTAATTAGCCCGGCCCAGGTGAGGCACAAGCTGTGACAGTAGACACACACAGTGCCAGTAGACTCATCTCTATTCTCCTCAGCTGCTTATCCTGGTTCATTAGCATCTCTCATCAGGGGAGGAATCAATAGGAAAGTGCCCTGCAGTCTAAGCTGATGTGGAAAAATGGACCCGTCCTTTCTTTTCCTGTTATTAATGATTGAGAAGCTGAACATGTGAGACAGTGTAGTCAGTTATGAATGCAGAGAGTGGGGAAATACTGTATTTATACTTTATAGTTTGCTTTGGATGAAGGGTGGAGAGTTTAGATTTTATTGGCTGGTAATTGCTTGATGTCTAAGGTACATTTTGTTGTGTTACAGCCTGAATTTAAAATGGATAAAATGTATATTTTGTGTGACTGATCTTCACAACAATACCCCATAATGTCAAAGTAGAATATTTTGTTGTTGAAATGTTTTGAAATTATTGAGAAATGTCAAGCTGAAATATCTTGAGTCAATAAGAATTCAACCCCTTTGTTATGTCAAGCCTAAATAAGTCCACGAGTAAAAATGTGCTTAACAAATCACACAATAAGTTGCATGAACTGATTCTGTGTTCAATAATAGTGATTAACATGTTTTTTTAATGACTACCCCATCTCTGTACCTCACACGTACAATTAGCTGTAAGGTCCCTCAATTGAGCAGTGAATTTCAAGCACAGTTTCAACCACAAAGACCAGGGAGGTATTTCAATGCCTCGCAAAGAAGGGAATTTGTGGAATTCATTTTTATTTAACCTTATTTTAACTAGGAAAGTCAGTTAAGGACAAATTCGTATTTACAATGGCGGCCTACCGGGAAACAGTGGGTTAACTGCCTTGTTCAGGGGCAGAATGACAGATTTTTACCTTGTCAGCTTGGGGATTCGATACAGCAACCTTTTGGTTACTGGCCAACGCTCTAACCAATAGCCTACCTGCTGCCCCAAGATGTGTAAAAATATAAAGAGGATACGCTGAATATCCATTTGAGTATGGTGAAGTTATTAATTAGGCTTTGGATGGTGTATCAATACAGTCACTACAAATATACAGGCGTCCTTCCTAACACAGTTGCCGGAGAGGAAGGAAACTGCTCAGCGATTTCACCACAAGGCCAATGGTGATTTTCAAACAGTTACAGAGTTTGTGATATGAGACAACTGAGGATAGATCAACAGCATTGTACAGTTGAAATGCTTGTAATTATACTTCAGTATTCCATAGTAACATTTGACAAAAATATCTAAAGACACTGAAGCAGCAAACTTTGTAGAAATTAATATTTGTGTCATTCTCAAAACTTTTGGCCACGACTGTATATCAGTGTTTTATTATTCATGATTTTTATAAACGTTCAAATTAGTTTTTTCTTCCACTTTGACATGAGTATTTTGTGTAGATTGTTGACCAAAAATTACAATTAAATCAATTTATTCCCACTTTGTAAGATATCAAAAATGTAGTTTAAGAATTCCCTACCCTGCAAAAGACTGGAGAAATCTCAAAATAAATCAATAATGGAGAATGGTCAGATAACAGCATAGTTGAATCTCTGCATGGGATGTACTTTTCAGAAAAACAGGGGAGGTGAAGACAATCAATTGGTGAGGAAGACTGATGATGGGGAGAAAATAAGATCATCTCTAGTACAAGGATTTCTTAGGGGCCAGGCATCCACGTTGTTCATGTCATCTAAAAAGGTATAATATAATTTGAAGGTGCCCAGAGTGCCAAGATTTTATCACTGGTGGTATTAATAGTAGGATCTAGAGTCAAGTTAAAATCTCCCCCAAGGATGGTCACTGAGTCTGGGAAGTCTAACAATTTAAGCTTCAGGTCTTCAAAAAAGGATTTATCAAAAGCATTTGGTGAGTAAATGGAGGACAAACATAATGTAGTGCCATTAATAGTAACAGAGGTATAACAATTCTATCTATCAGTGTCTCCCCCACAGACCCCCACCTTCATATTAAGATTCCTCTTAATTACAGTCATAGCACCCTCGGTTTTGTTTGGGGCACAAGAGTAGGCTATTATCTTATAAAATGTGTTCTGAAATCTATTGATATCATTGGCTTTCAAATGGCTCTGCTGTAGGACGGCGAAATCAATATGTTTACATTGTAAGTACTCTAAACATGTTAAGAGGTTTTAAGACTATCCATGAGTCAGTTTGAGATGTAAATATATCCAAGAGCCAGAGATTTGAAAACACTTTGCACAGAGTTTGAGATAGAAATACTGTTTAGACAGACACATAAACCCCCAAATTGATCGTGCAGTCTACAATTTTGAATGCATATAAATTCTATAGCATTTAAACATGTAATTGAAATAACCAAAAACAAAAATTCTTCATAGAAAAGGCCAGTATGCCAGGGGACAAAAGCGTTTATCCCCGAGAGAGCCACGGCCAGTAGACCTGAGTAGGCAGTCCCTTGGATGCTGACACAATGTGGGAAAAATCAAATCAAATCAAATGTATTTATATAGCCCTTCTTACATCAGCTGATATATCAAAGTGCTGTACAGAAACCCAGCTTAAAACCCCAAACAGCAAGCAATGCAGGTGTAGAAGCAAGGGGTGTGAATAATTTCTAAAGGCACTGTAATTATATAATTCTACTATATAATCATGCAAAGATCGTTTTATGACGTTCATTATTACTGGCAATCAACATTAATTAACACATTGGTTATTTGGTGGTATTTTCTAAGGAATACATTATGTAGCTAGGATGTGTTCATTACATACCAAGCAGGTGGACTTTAAAGTGTTGACTGAAATGAAAGACTGTACACACCCTTTCACCGGGTGCACAGCAATGGCTTTGGGCTGGTCAAGTCCTTCAGCTATCACCACGGCTCGGTACAAGCCACTGAGTCGAGCAACCTCGATGATGTTGAAGCCATGGTCCGTCCAATAGATATTACCTAGTAAACAACACAAACATGACTTTGTACAGTGTTCAACCATTGCATTACAAGTCAGTCAATTCATTACATTTTATGTATGTCTTACTTGAGAAGTATGTCCTATGGCTCTTGTCTCTCTGTATGTCCTACAGTTGCAGTCAAATATATTGGCACCCTTGCACTTTACAGTGGAGCAGAATGCTCTGTTGTCTTTTTTTTATGGTTGAACTGCTATTTTTACTGTGTAGCCTCCCGCAACTTACCACAGGTAAGATGTTACACTGTAAACGAGAATCACCTGCCTCCAACCAAATTCATTTTAAATTCTGAATCATTTAGTCCAGGCAAAGTGAAAAATATTATTTTGATATTTTTTTCCTGGTCCTGTGCGGTTGTAAATCAAACACATACGTGTGAACAATGTAAAAAATAAATAAATGTTAAACTTATTTTAGAAGAAATAGTGAATCGTGCAAGGGTGCCAATATACAGGGCCTTCGGAAAGTATTTAGATCCCTTGACTTTTTCCACGTTATGTTATGTTACAGATTTATTCTAAAATGGACTAAATAAAACAAATCCTGCGTAATCTACACACAATACCCTATAGTGACAAAGCGAAAACAGGTTTTTAGACATTTTTGCTAATTCAAAAAAATATATAAGAATAACTTATTTACGTAAGTATTCAGACCCTTTGCTATGAGACTCAAAATTGAGCTCAGGTGCATCCTGTTCCCATTGTTCATCCTTGAGATGTTTCTACAACTTGATTGGAGTCCACCTGTGGTAAATTAAATTGATTGGACATGATTTGGAGAGGCACACACCCGTCTATATAAGGTCCCACAGTTGACAGTGCATGAGCAAAAACTAAGCCATGAGGTCGAAGGAATTGTCCGTAGAACGCCGAGACAGGATTGTGTCGAGGGAAAGATCTGTGGAAGGGTACCAACACATTTCTGAAGCATTGAAGGTCCCCAAGAACACAGTGGCCTCCATCATTCTTAAATGGAAGAAGTTTGGAACCCCCAAGACTCTTCCTAGAGCTGGCCGCTCTACCAAACTGAGCAATCGGGGGAGAAGTGCCTTGGTCAGGGAGGTGACCAAGAACCCGATGGTTACTCTGACAGAGCTCTAGAGTTCCTCTGTGGAGATGAGAGAACCTGCCAGAAGGACAACCATCTCTGCAGCACTACACCACTCAGGCCTTTATGGTAGAGTGACCAGATGGAAGCCACTCCTCAGTAAAAGGCACATGACAGCCCACTTGGAGTTTGCCAACAGGCACCTAAAGACTCTTAGACCATGAGAAACAAGATTATCTGGTCTGATGAAACCATGATTGAACTATTTGCCTTAATGCTAAGCGTCATGTCTGGAGGAAACCTGGCACCATCCCTACAGTGAAGCATGGTGGTGGCAGCATCATGTGGGGATGTTTTTCAGCGGCAGGGACTGGAAGACTCGTCAGGATCGAGGCAAAGATGAACAGAGAAAAGCACACAGCCAAGCACAGCCAAGCACACAGCCAAGACAACGCAGGAATGGCTTCAGCACAAGTCTCTGAATGTCCTTGAGTGGCCCAGCCAGAGCCCAGTCTTGAACCTGATCGAACCTCTCTGGAGAGACCTGAAAATAGCTGTGCTGCAATGCTCCCCATTCAACCTGACAGAGCTTGAGAAGATATGCAGAGAATAATGGGAGAAACTCCACAAATACAGGTGTGCCAAGCCTGTAGCGTCATACCGAAAACGCCAAGCTGTAATCGCTGCCAAAGGTGGTTCAACAAAGTACTGAGTAAAGGGTCTGAATACTTATGTACATGTGATATTTCAGTTGTTTATTTTTAATACATTTGCCAAAATGTCTAAACCTGTTTTGGCTTTGTCATTATGGGGTATTGTGTGTAGATTGATGTGGGAAAAAAACAATTTAATCAATTTTAGAATAAAGCTATAAATTAACTAAAATGTGGAAAAAGTCAAGGGGTCTGAATACTTTCCGAAGGCACTGTTTTTGACCACAACTACTTCTATGTCCTACTTTGCACTTGACATTGTATTCCCTTAAGTAAAGGTTAACTTTGAGAGCTCAGCTACTTACCTCCAATCCAGTCCACTGCAATCCCCTCCACACGGCCGATACCACTAGTGACAATGTCCTCTCTCCACGTCTGATCTCGCTTGACTCTGGATATTCTGTTCAAGCCCATGTCTGTCCAATATAACGTGTCATTTCCTATTAGGGAGATCAATTAATTGAAAAGGATTAATGTTCTTCCCTTCATTAGTTTTTTTCAAACTATAATTAAAAATAACAATTAAAAAATACAAATGAGAATGATTCATTTGCAAACCGAAGCAGGAAGAATAGTCCAAATAATCACAAAAAACAACGCCAATACACTCACCAGCATGGAAGTCAATCCCCACAGCCATCATTGAGCCGGTCACCGGCATCAAGGCTTCACTGTTATCACTCGGATCCAGGGATATCCCCCTGATGCCCTCGTGAACTGAGTACATCAGGAAAGACCCTATGCCTTCAAGTTCAAACACAAAGCCAAACCAATCAACTATATGGCATCTACTGTACATGTAAAATGTCATTCTAACCTTCATATCACATCAAAAAAGACCCTAGTCCTTCAAACACAAAAAAAGCAACACTCATAGACGCCATATTTCAATGCCACGATGGGATCTGCAGTACGTCATATCAGATTGACATCATGGTTTTCATATGCTGTGTTCCCTGTTCAATGTACTCCCATGAGAAGCCGGCACAGTACCTTCACATGACATGCGGTCGGAGTGGAGGTTGTAGCCCACGGCACAGGAACAGCACCGTGTGCTCTCTGATGTTGGGAAGCAGAGCTGAGAGCAGCCACCATTGTTCTCCTGACAGAGATTCCTCCCTGCGCAGCAGTGGAACATGGCTAGGTTACATTGTACGCTACACTGTAAACAAACAGTGTACATTAGACATCACACTGTACATTTAACACGTACGCATGGTCATTGCCTGTGTATTCATTCAGGAATACACAGTGGGACAACATGCTTATTATTTAACTGAGCATTACGGTGGGAAAAAGCAGAGTTAGACAGAGTACATCTGCATTGCATTACGTTCCAATTATTTTCATGAGATTACAGTACTTCCAAGGCAGCATTAGCACTTCCAGTGTGTGAGAGTGAGTGGGTGAGAGAGAGAGAGAGAGAGAGAGAGAGAGAGAGAGAGAGGGAGGATGAGAGTGAGAGAGATAGAAAGAGAGAGAGAGCGGGGGAGGAGAAGGGGAGAGAGAGAAGACTAATGAGACATGACCATACTCCCATGTGGTCTGTGTCAAAAAGAGAAATGAAGTAGCTAATCGGTCAGAGGAAGCTTGAGGAGGAAGTTGAAAGATTTACATTTAAGACACCTTAAATTGCCATTTTTAATACTGACGGAGATCAAGAGCAATCCTTCTATTGGACCTGTCAATAAAATGGATGATACTGCCAATGACTCACAAAACAGCAACACGGAATCCTTATTTCAATAAAGCTGTGTCTCAGTGAAGAACCATTCTTTTTGGCCAGTTGGATTAAAAAAGGACAATTTCTTCTGAAACATACATAAACCAATAAAAAGCAATGTTGGTGCATTCTCAATAGAGGATCAAAACACGTAGCAATTTCTAGTCAAAAAGCTACAACAAAGCTTTAAAAGGAGGTAGGACATGATCGGAGTAAAAGCATTGAGTAGCAGTCATACTCATTACATTACCTGTCTGGCTGTCTTCGTCATACATCTTCATATGAACAATCCCCGTGGTCTTGTTACGTAAAACCACCATGTCCAGTCCACCTCTCTTACTGACGGTCCCCAACTGGGCCAAGTTGTCATCGGCCCACCACAACTTGGCACCTGAAGACAGAAAATCAATGATTGTTCATGACTAAATTGACAAGTGTATTGATAAAACAGAGCTATTCAAAAGACCATGAATACTGTACAGTAGCAATAATGGTTCTATGCCGTATCTGCGAGTAACCCTTGAATAAAAAGATAACGGCCCATTTGCTCATGAATAGTAGCCTATACAGCATGTTCACAGAGCACTAAAAATATCACTGGACCCAAATAACACATTGAATGATTGCTTTCCTAGGAACTGTAACATACAATTGTAACTGAATCGAATACATTATAGGAACTGTATAATACTGTATTATCCATAAGGTATGTATAGCTCTCACTGTACAGTATTCCCTTGCTGATAAATACAGTAGGCCGGGGCTCACTCCCGGGATGCTTGTAAATGAAGGTACAAGGAGGGAGCTGTGTAAAGGAGGACTTTCAGGTTTCGTCCTCTGAGAATCGGGTGATACGAGACGGAGAGACAGGATCTTAAGTTCATTCCCCTACGCATAAATCTTAGAGGCACAGGTCCAGGGAGGAAACAGAGGAACTGGGCCATGTGACATCTTTTTTTCTTATAATATGAGCCCATGTACTGTACTTGCACCCTTGACTGAAGAAAAAATAATAATGGGCAAACAGGTAACGCTGAGGTACAGTCAGCCCGGCACAAAGGACATAGGGCAGCGACTCAGCAGTCAGAAAACCTCTGAAGCAAGACCAATCCTGTGCCTGTAGACTGGGAACTTAACTTTCTCTTCTTTGTTTAACCTGTCTGCATACTTGAATGGGGTACAGCACAGTGGGTTTATGACATACCATTCTTGGCTTTTGGCCTGCTGGACTACAGCTATCAACAAAGGACATAATCTCCTCGAATGACGGGAGGATTGGAGAGCATACAAAAAGAGGCCGTGTTAAAACCACAGAGAAAAAAAACATGTCTTTCTATGGTTAAAACACAGATAGGATTTATATTAACAACAGTCCCTCTACAGCTGAATTACATCAGAATCAAACAGTGTTCCCAACGGAATTACGGCAGACCATACTGTAGATAGGACTTTAATATCCCAGAGGCTATTACAATATCCCAAGCAGATAAGAGAGGTACTATAAACTAAGGAATCATAGCAAAACCAGAGCGAGAAGCCCATCAATAATGATGTATCTCCCCTGTCTCCCCTAACCCTACTCCCTGTAGGGATACTCATGGGGAATAACCACTAAAAGTAGGTTAATGCAGATCTGATATTAAACAAATTAACACAACCATCTAATCAATATGAAAAATAATTATTCCATCCTGTTAATAGTATCATGATCAACTTTCTTGTAGAGCGTGGAGAGAAACTCAGTCTCAATGATCTGTACTACTGAAACATAATAGATGTACAGTATTAATACAATCACCATTATAGCTATAAGTAAACCTGGAACAGACAGTCAGTGAGCAGGACGGATCGAAAGCCCAGGTTGTCCATCACTGAGTCAGAAAGCCTGGTTACGGTTTTCTGTTTCTGTAGCGTGAGGCAGCTCTGTCGCCCATCACTGTAGAGGCTGAACAAGTCCTAGTGAAGCCAGAGAAAGTTCCCTAATGTATTCTGTCTGGATGAAGAATTTTATCAGATGGGATGCAATTTTAAACATGAATTGGAATAGTTTCAGAGACAGACATAAACAGAAATGGGGAAACGACAAATAATACAATGCAAGAAGACAGCAAAGGTTCATCACTGTCAAAACCCCTTTTACTCATGTACTCCAGATCAAAAACAACTCCAAATCAATGGACTAGTACTCAAAACAAAATACAATTTTAGGCCAGCAAATACTAGGCCAGCAAATACTTTTATGAGCTGGAAGAGCACAACATATTTATATGAGGCACTTTCTAAGACAAAGAATATGCACAAAGAGTCTCACGGTGGTAGTGCTCATCCATAGAACCGTGCTCTTAAAAGCAAAACGGAATCATAGTTCAGCACTCTGACTCTGAGACACTTTGTGAACACGGGCCCGTGCTCTGAGCTCTCGCCACTCACCCATAACAGCTAGAGCCGTGGCTTTAAGCAGCTCTTTCTTCATGGTCTCCAGCACTTCCAGACCACTGCCGTCCAGACTACACCTGTTGATGGTGGCGTTGCCTCCACTGATCCAATACAGCTTGTCTGATGTGTAGTCTATCGACAGGCCTAGAAGAGACATCATCGATTAGAGTTATGATTGAAATATTATGGGGTTGCTGTTCTACCAATCATCTCACTCAATATTGCAATATCGTTTGTTACCTGATAGTAGTACTACTGTTGTCATGCAACATACAATTGCAGAAGATAGCTGGTACTGGCCACTAAATATGGATGTTTTGTACGTAGAACAAATATTCAGAATTGTACATGTGACATTTACCAACTGGCTCTCTCTGGTTCTGGTGAATGATCTTGATATTGCTTCCATCCATGTTGGCCACGTTGATTGTGTTGCCATCTGTCCAATACATTTTCCTGGGAGGTAAAAACTCAATAGGAAAACAATATTTTCCATACAGAACACCAACGTATATCATGTATCATATCACGTAACTAGCATTCACTTGACTATATCTTGTTATACCTAATCAATATCAGATATTGAACTGTATAGAAGTACATACAAAAATCGAACCTTACCCTTTAGACGGATGTACAGTGAGACACTTGGGCTTCTCAATCCCGTGAACCACAGAGGTTTTCAGGGACCCGTCTAGCCTCGCCACGTATATCTGTGTCTCGTCGCTTTCTGAACTAATCCAGTACAGGTTCCTGGAGAGCCAGTCCAGGGCCAGCCCTCTTACATTAACAATACCTGCAAAGAAAATCATATGCAGAAGACAGCATCAATATGGCCATGTTCATCTCTTCAATGAAATAATGTCCTGAGCTTATCGCTTGAACAACCTGACAGGTGCACTATGAAAATTAGAACGGGTACCTATGAAAAGGACATCAAATGGACGCAAAACACTGTAACCGTCTGATAATACATTTACGACAAACATTTTGTTTCATTACATAAGTGTCAGAAAACCGATACATTTCAAAACACAGAGGTGAACATCTTTCTCTACCTCCGGATATGATCGTCTCTATTGCGGTTCCGTTGATGGAGGACCGTTTGATGGTTTGTGTTTTGACGTCAGCCCAGTAGATTCGTTCCTCTGATGCGTCGTAGTCCACTGCTGTGACATCGTCTATATCTGGGACTGTCAGGGCTGTGATGAGATTCAGGTAAGGGTTGTCAATGTCCACGCCACGGATCTCTGTTCGCCTCACATACAGAAGGAATCTCTTCAGTGCTGTTGAAGGACAAGAGAAAACTGGACATTGACATTGCTTTGTATAGCCTGCTTTCAAAGTTCAGAATCAAGCAGGTGTTATTGGTGGCCTTGCTATTCAACACTCAAACCACCTGGTGGGATGTCTCTTTCAGGGTTATGAGTTTAAAATTGCATGCTCTTTCAATGTCATTGTAGTGTGAACATAATCACAGTCTGTGTCAGATACCTTTTTCGCCTTCTCAAAACAGTAGAAACCTGCCGTGTTTTGAAATGACTCACTTTTGATGGACATGCACTATAATGTATGAATGTGGAGGATTGTATGACTGAATGAATGGCTGGATAGATGGAGCGATGGATGGACGGAGAGACTGATGTAAGGACAGACCAACTGACAAACGGCTGAAGGGGTGAGGTTCACTCACTGAAGCAGGAAAAGTTGTCCGCAGATATCTTCATGAGGTGAGGGCAGGCACAGGACGCGGTGCGGTTGTAGTTGATAAGGCACAGATGGGAGCAGGGTCCACGACCGCCATTCGCCTCGCAGGGATTTGAGGCTATCGCCGAGAGAGGGAGAGAGGGGAAGTTGTTCAATAATCAATTAGTCTGGTTTATTTTAACCCTCCTGTTGTGTTCGTTTCACGTTAATTCATTCTGTGTTCCCGGACCACAATGACCGCCCCATTATAGATGATTATAAATCCATAATAACACATATATTATCACCTAATGTTGTGTTAGATCTTTTAGCAACTTAGGTTCTTGTGAACATTACACGTTTTGAACTTGTATTTGCCATTTATGGCCTATAGGCCTCATTGACCTGAACTCATACAACTCGCTTTTGAGTAAAGAAAACATAATGTATGCATTATTTTGACTGTAACAAATACTCAGATGAAACATATTGTGCTATGTATCAGATTACTTTCTCCTCTAATGCATCTTCACTGTCCGTTTCCTGGCCTCTCTCCTCCTCACCAGTGCCATGATCAAAGACATGATCAAGAGCCTCACATACAGTATATCGTTTGGTCATTGTGCTGCCGCATAATGAATTGTGAGCAAGACCTCAAAAAAGCTTTATATACCAGAGCTGCGAGAAAAGCTCTATATATTATTGAAACAATGTTGCGATTGTTTGTGAGAATGCCAACAGGTGTGGTTCCCGTGGGGGAAAGATTCTATTGGGGAAAGGTTCCGGTGGGGGTTGCCATGGAAGCCAAGAAGGGGAGTGACGTGTGTGTGTGTGTGTGTGTGTGTGTGTGTGTGTGTGTGTGTGTGTGTGTGTGTGTGTGTGTGTGTGTGTGTGTGTGTGTGTTTGCTCAAACACACATGCATTTGGGGGTCTGGGAGAGGAAGTGTGTCCATCTGATGAATGGGCATGTGCCTGAACTCAATTTTCTAAACTAATTGTAGTCTCACCCATTCATTTCTAATGACCGATCATTTTTGACCGGGAATACCACAGGTGTACAAAAGTTAAATAAAACACCCAAAATGTTATGAAAATATCAAAATGTATTGTGTGTATTCAGATGCCCTATGTGGACAAAGCCATGGAACCTAATGTCAATCAGATTAAATTAACTACATTTTTCAGAGAACAAACGTGTAAACCGGAACACAGCAGGAGGGTTGATAAAAGATTCTGATACTCCTGGAAGGAAACATATTAGATTTAGAGTCCTATTGAAACAATGTTGCGATTGTTTGTGAGAATGCCCTACTGCACCCTACTGCACCCTACTGAACCCTACTGCCAAAAGTCCAGACAGAGAAAATGAAGCCAGATGAACCAATTCATGGGTTGCATGTTTCGTCACGATATAGTTTTGAACGTTCATTTTTGGGCTGATGCCCGACTGAGCATTCTACTCAATGCATTGTCAATGAGCGCTGATGAAGAGTTCATCCAAAGTGCATGACAGTGGCTTGGAAATACAATGACATTCAAAAGGAGACACATAATTAGTAGGAAACCTGTTGTTATCATTTTGAAGTAGCCAGATTGACTTTAGATGCAGTATAATGTTAGCTAGCTAGCTAGCTAAGATTGAGGGGAGGCGAACAGATTTTAGCTAGCTAACATTAGCATTGCTAGCTATTTTTGACAAACTTTGCAAGCTAATGACAACATTGCCATTTGTCTAAAGTAAATTTGACGACATGATAACGCTGGCAAAGTTGTTTCCTACTAAATATTTGACTACTTTAGCAACGTCATCGTATTTCGTATTACACTATAGTGTAATTTAGACTAAACAGTAGTCAGCCCCTGTCCAGAATGACTGGGCTAATCACCACCTTAGGGCAACACTATGGTGCCGCCGATAGAGGGTTGCTTGAGAACGTTCATAACAGTGGCATGATGCAACCGAGTGATGGAGGTACAACCTATGAATAGTGACAGTTGTTATGATGTTTTGTTGCCAGCATTAAGACTTACAATGTCATTCCTTTTGACAAGCTAGAGCAGATTTCTAATCTCTCAGACAACTTTGGATACAGAAAGCGAAAAGTATTTTGTGAGACACAGATGTAACACATTTAAATGCAACCGTACAATAAATGATTCGTTATGATCTATCTAAACAAAACTCTTCAACCTTTCCAGATGGACTGAGGGTCAAGACTGAGAAGGTTGTCTTTAGTTCAAAACACGCCACTCTCTTTTCAACCTTGTGATCGTAATGTTTGAGACAGTGCGGTAGCCTACCTTGTGGTTGTCTGCTGGGGTGATATATCTGAAGGTCAAATGGCTGGGCGCTGGTTTTCTGGATGACTGTCACATTGGCCCCTGTCCACTTGTTAGCCCTGGCCAGAGTGTTGGTCCTCCAGTCAGTCCAGTAGACACTACCCCCGTAGAGACAGACAGCGAAGGGATGTGACAGGTACTCATGTCCCTTCAGAATCTCTATCATACCAGTCCCATCGTACAGAGCAGAGAATATGGCATCAGACCTGTTGAGATGAAAATAGATGTTTGTCTATTAGAATCATTTGATTCCACTAGCAGGGTTGGGGTGAATTCCAACTCAATTCAGCCAAATCAGGAAGTCAACTGAAATTCTCATCAAAATTGGAATTTCAGTTGACTTCCTGAATTGACGGGGAATTGACCCCATATAGACAGGTACAGGCATGTAACCCACCTGGCATCGGTCCACACGACCCTCTTCTCCATAAGGTCCAGAGTAAGACCATTAGGCCAGGCTCCTATCTCCATGTCTCTGAAGACAACATGGCGTCCTCCTCCGCTCATAGAAGCAGCCTCGATCCGAGGGAAGGTGGCATCCCAGTCTGTCCAGAAAAGAATTCTAAACCACAAAATAATCAAATAAGAATGATCATCCATGTGTAATGGATTAAGGATGAATCAGAATCAAGTCAACCTCACCCTACAGTCATTCATAGCAAACCAAGATTATGTAAGAAATGCATATCCTTGTTAAAGGGTACACTCACTCACTCACTCACTCACTCACTCACTCACTCACTCACTCACTCACTCACTCACTCACTCACTCACTCACTCACTCACTCACTCACTCACTCACTCACTCACTCACTCACTCACTCACTCACTCACTCACTCACTCACTCACTCACTCACTCACTCACTCACTCACTCAGAGATAACTAACCCCTGCTCAGGATCCAGAGCGATGGCTCGTGGGTGCTCCATCCCTCCGGCGATCAGTGTGGTTCGGAGCTCCCCGTTTAGTTTGGCCACCTCTATCTGATCTAAGTTGCTGTCGATCCAATACAGGTTCCCTGCTATCCAATCAACAGCCAAACCCTCCGGAGTAGCCAATCCATGTTGGACCACCACTTCAATCCCTGTCACACCTGTAAGGAACCAATGACAGTAAAAGATCAACACAATAACACATAAGAAGGCAAGAGGATGTGCTGAAACACAGGTAAAATAGGCTTTGGATTAGGAAGTCTTCAGTGGAGCCAGAAGGAGAACTAAATATAGAGAATACAACACTTTCCCCACCACCTCAATTAAACATCAACAACTCATCTTAACCAAAACACATTTCCAACCAAATTCTATGTGCTCCTACCAGCAGAGTCTAGCAGCTTCCCTCTGTATATCTTATCCTCAACCACATCGGTCCAGTAGAGTCGACTCTGATTGAAGTGGAAGTCTAACGCGATCGTGTTCCTCAAACCAGGAACTAGAAGGCTGTAGTCTCGTCTGTGCAGATCTATCCTCCTGATCTCATGGCGGATGGAGAAGATGATGAATGCTTCAAAGGGATCTGAGGAAGGAAACAATAAATAAGTCAAGAAATACATTTTTGATCATAAATATTGCATACTAATACAGATTCTCACACACATACACAAAGAACTATCATGTTTGTTTGCTAGAATAGCAACTCATGTTTTGTCATAAATTGAGTACAGAAACCTTTGGAGGATTCATCTCCAATCGAAAGTGTAACATTTTAGATGGAAAAAAACTAGCTTATTCAATACAATTACCAGATGTTACATTAAATAACTGGGAGAAATTGATGAAGAGAAAAAAAGGCCTAAAAGCTACTGGCGTATAAATGGCCAATGTTCATTGGGTACTGCTTCCAAAGTATTTAACTACTATATAAACGGAACGTCCCAAATAACTGCTTTAGAATAGAATGTACAATTCGGAATATAACCAATTTGTCACATTGCTTTTTATCTGTTGGATTCAAGGCACACGGGTAGGAGATGGCTGTCCCATAGAATATAATAATATATGTCATTTAGCAGACGCTTTTTATCCAAGGTGACTTACAGTCATGCGTGCATACATTTTACTTATGGTTGCTCCCAGCAGGTCAAATCCACGACCCTTGGCATTGCAAGCGCCATGCTCTACTGACTGAGACACACAGGAACACAGAAATAGAATCGGAATTCTCATTTCCATGGGCTGTCCTTGGGCAGTTCCACAGAGCGCAGGTATGTGTCAGAAAGACTTATCAGCCATGTCACACAGAGCTTAACACCAGCTACCTGTACTCTGGCAGCTGTCCCCATCTAGTTCCAGCCTCCAGCCTGGGTAGCAGGAACACTTGACGGTTGCTTTGTACTGCTCACACACTTGGCTGCACTTGAGGTGCCTGGAACAATAGTCCAGGGTCTGGCACGTCCTGCTGTCTGGGCCAAGACTGAGCCCCGGCGGGCAGGAGCACGCCACGCCCCTCCCAGGAGCCACTGCACACTGGTGGCTACAGCCGCCGTTACCCAAAATGCAATCGTCTGAGATGGCGAAAGAAGCAGACGAAGAAAGGAGATGAGAGGGAGAGCAGAGTGATTCAGAGAACACAGACAGATGTATGGAAGGAAAATCAGAGAGTAGTGTTGAACGGAGAGCGATGTACTGCACATCCTCGTCGACTAGTGGCATAGGGGCTCAATACCCCAGAAGAAAGTGAACACATCTTTCCTGACATATCTGTCCTCGCATTCTTTTTTCTATGGACAAAGTGTCGTGTGGTAATCCCTGGGCAGGTCATTCATGTGAACATAAGGCATTCATCTGGCCTAAACCCCAATCAACATTGCCTAAGCCTGACCCCACTGCTACGATCATCGAGCCCATGTGGTCCAAACAAAAGGCTTGTCTCTGTCATAAACCATAATAACCCCTTCACGATTAATACGTCTCCTCTGTCTCTTCCCTGCCGTCTTTGGAGTGTTTCCAGAGAAAACGAAGGATCTTGGTCAGCAAGAGTTACATGCTCTTCAGTCTCAACAGCTTGTTCTCCCTGCGTTCAGTGGGGAATAAGAGGACAGATGGACGATGCCAAAGTAAGCACTGCTGCTGATTTACAACAGCTCAACACTGTCTGTCAACATACATGTTCTGGTCGGACTAGCGGAGAAAGTATAGAATTAAGTGGGGGAAAAAATGGAACGATATTTAATAATTCATTGAAGTGGGGACTGAGAGAATTTACTCAAGTGAGAGAAATAGGACCAAGAGAAGTGATTTGAACAAAGTTCATACCACAGAAGTGTCCCTCGTCGGAGTGGTCAGGGCAGTCGTATCTCCCGTTGCAGATGCTCTCAAGAGGCAGGCAGACGGAGGTGTCGTTGGCACAGGGGTATCTGGGGGGCTTACAGGGCGACACCTCACAGCCTTCCTCATCAGACAGATCCTCACAGTCATGGTCCCCGTCACACACCCAGCTCTTACTGATACACTTGCCTGTGTGGGGAGAAATGGAGAGAGATGGTGATGAGGCAAGGGCCAAAATTGCAAAAAAAATATTAATTTTGTCCTTGTAAGAGATTTTGTGAATGATTACAAAACCCACATTTCAACCGTAAGTACAAAAATAAGAATTGATTGTCCATTTTCTTGGAGAGAACGGAATCTATCAGAAAAAAACTGGTGAGAAAATGGTCATAGTGATACCTAGACTAAACTGTCAATACCATCGAATGAAGCAATTCTGCTGAGTCTAGGTAGTTGGTGAAATGCTTCTAAAGTGACTGGAAATAGACGCTTCTAGAAACAATTGCAGGAAACAGAAAGCAATTATTGGAAGCAGCGAGATAAAAAGCACAGTCCCAGAGGAATCCTGAAAAGCGGAGGAATACAAGCCCTATAGGCATCAGAAGAAAGTAGTGTATGGAGTGAGAGGCAGCCCACCTCAGCTTTAATCTGTGTTATTGATGAGGAACCCTGGAATAAACCTGTGGTTTGCAATGAGGCCTAATGAAAGGCTATCTATCTGTCCCAAATGGCACCCTATTCCTTATATAGTGCACTAGTTGTGACCAGTGCCATATGGCTCTGGTTAAAAGTAGTGCACTGTATAGGGAATAGGGTGTCACTTGGGAAGTCTCCTATATATTTTCAAAGGCTTTACTTTGTCAGCCTCAGCATAAGGCAGTCAGTCAGCTTAGTCTGGACAGACACAGTGAATACAGATCAGAGCTGAGTCTGCCAATTACTTGTTTTACGCACATCCAAACTTTTCACAGTAGCTGGATAAAGATCCAATATAAAGAGAAAGGGGGGACGGGGATGTTCACTCACTGCTATACTGCTCGCAAATGTAAGGTTTTATAAACATCATGGAACCATCTTACAGATCACATTTGCACTTCTCCAGAAATTGCATTATATTCAGTCATGTACATTCTCACCATAAACGCATGGACGGTGAATCTTTGAAAATAGTTTTGTTTTAATCAAATTAAACAAAAAAGACAACAATATTTCTAAATTGGATCGGGTCACGTTATCATAAATCGCTTTTCTCGTTCCACGGCACTGTGTGCACACTTAAGCCTAAATGTCTTTATGCATAACATTCACACGTCTATACAAAATACTAGGCTTCTGACAATTGTATCATCGCTTATATGCGAAGAAGATTCTCCCCCCAAAATTGCAGTTGATATGGCATTATAGGAGGTTTGAATAGTTTGGAGGAGCGTGTGTCTTTGGTAATCGGACGCTGTGGGCTCTTTGAAAACGGTGATAGATAGCCTACTGAAAAAGTGAAATGAAGTATACAGGTATGTGAATTGTGAATAATGAAAAAACATGAGGGCAAAAACTTTTGTGGATCTTAAAACTCCTCATGACATTTTATTGAATTTTGCATGGTAAGTGATTTAAGCCTTTTAACACCGTGAGATCATGGAACTAAGCCAGAGGCTTTTCTCACGTGAATTCTCCACTTTAAGACCAATGATGTATAATGCAGTGCACCTTGCAGATGATTCATCTCAATTCCACTGAACTATTGGCCCAATAATATTACCTTATATATACACACACCTCATTCAACTTACTTTGCTAAATCTGCAACTCCTAGGCCGATTTGATTTACCACAACCATGTGGAACTGTTTTAGGAGTCACATAAAATACCCCAAGTGTTCCCATTTTACTGTCATGCCTACATCATAAAGCATAGGAGAAGTCTACAAGATGCCCTGCAGGTATCATAAAAGACATGAAAGGCGCTCTGGCTTTTTCTCACCATTGTGTGTGAATGCTAACCCTATAGGCTTATATAAGCTTCCCAATGTGTGCCTGTACACCAAGGACACAAATGAAGACAATTTGATGGTAATAACCAGAGATAAATCAAATAACCGTATCTCTATGGTAATAACTGAGAGGTCGACATTAAAAACATGGCCGCCGAGATTTTACAGGTGAGCTTGGTGTGTAGGTCACAGTAGCTACAGTCCAGATGAAACCTTGATGAAAGCAGTGTAGCTTTCTACAGTTAAACATGGGTATTTAATTATACAGTATGCACTGCATTAGAGCCACAGAGTGTGCAGCTTTTCGAAAGTGTTTTCACAGTAGCGTCAGTACTGTACCTGAGGTTTGACAGGTGAACTTTGCATGCGGGTCGCACATTCTGCTGGTGCCTTCACAGTCTGCCTCGTCACTCCCGTCCTCGCAGTCCTTGTCCCCGTCACACCGCCAGCGCTCGGGGATACAGGTGCCACCGTCGTCCCGGCAATGGAACTCATCTGCGCTGCAGTCATCAGCTGATACCGAGGCTATAGGAGAGACAGAGGTCACAGAGATAAACATACATTTACAAATACAGAGTTCAGGTAGGGCTCTGCACTTCAGCAAATAAAGTACTTCATTCTTGGGTAAGGTCTATTTTTACAAAGACAGTTATTGTACATCTCAAACCCATATTCCTAACCTCATCCCCTGAAGTGTGATGAATAGCATCCCCATTTCAAAGACTATATTGAGCATATTCCCCAAGTCCATTACACCTTCACAGATCTAAGACTTCAATCCAAAAGGTGTGTGTCCCGTGAGGCAGATAGAAGAGTGAGAAGTTAGTGTGTTTTTCCTCTCACCTGTCCCAGAGCATGTGGTGTCTTCATCACTGTTGTCCCCACAGTCATCGTCCCCGTCACAGGCCCAGTGGTCAGGGATACACTTCCCACTGGCACACTGGAATTGGGCACTGGAACAGGCATGGACACAACCCACCTCGTCACTACCATCCCCACAGTCATCATCTGGGTGAGGTGGAAATGGAGAGAGGGAAAGGATGGGGAGATGGGAAAAGGATGGAAGACAGGGGGAAAGAAAGGGGAGAGGGGGAAATGATGGGGAGAAGGGAAAAGGAGGGGGAGAGGGGGAAAAGATGGAAGAGAGGGGGAAATGATGGAAGACGGGGAAATGATGGAAGAGAGGGGGAAATGATGGAAGACGGGGAAATGATGGAAGAGAGGGGGAAATGATGGAAGACGGGGAAATGATGGAAGAGAGGGGGAAATGATGGAAGACGGGGAAATGATGGAAGAGAGGGGGAAATGATGGAAGACGGGGAAATGATAGAAGAGAGGGGGAAATGATGGAAGACGGGGAAATGATGGAAGAGAGGGGGAAATGATGGAAGAGAGGGGGAAATGATGGAAGAGAGGGGGAACAGACGGAAGAGAGATTAAGAAACAGTGTAAGAGTCACAGCGTGGTTCAGAGAAAGTAAAATGTGTTCATCCAGCAAGCTGCTTCCTGAGAGTGCAGTTCCATCCCATGGCATTTTCCCAGTAGGGAAAACTGGTTGAAATGATGCTGTTACAGCCAGATTACAATACATTCTGGTTGTTGTAATGAGGCCATTTCAAATCAGGCGGTTTTTCACACTGAGATAGAAAATTGAACTGTAAAAAGAGAGTGTTCACAGAAAAATGCCACTCACCTGAGTCACAGTGCCATTTCACGCTAATGCACCTTCCATTGGAACAGCTGAACTGTGTGAGGGGCTCACATGTGGGGAAATCTGTCAAGAAAGAAAGAAAAAAAAAAGGTGTTATTGCTGTAATACAAGAGGTTTGGACTTCAATTTGGGATTTTTTTCTAACAAAGCACTTTTGATGACAGGAATTGATCCATTTTCAACTGTCCAGAATCACAGAGGCCAGTAATTTACATGAACTGAAAACCTCCGAAACAGTGTGGGTAAACATCTTTTATTATTACACATTGGATGCAGGAGACATTGGCACAGTTATGTGAGTTGGCATTGCCTTTGAATCCTGAAGTTACAAAAATGAGAGTGAGCGAAGTGTTTTTCGGCGCAGGCTTGAATTAGATTTAAGGAAGCCAAGCAGAAACTGTAATTACTGTGAACACTATCTGTCTCTGCTTGTACTTGTGAATTGAAGCAGTTTATAAGTAGCACCAGAGGTAACAGAAAAGTATCATTCACAGCTCAGGTTCAAATTGTTCTTGCTGATTGTTTTTGCAGACTGTTCTACTGCCTGTTACTTTTCCCTATTATCTCAAACATGTGAAGAAGGTGTTATCAGATAATTACTTGACTTTGGCTTTAACAACTGTGGTGATGGTGATATACAGTACTGTTAGACGTATCCTCGCCAGAAGAGGGTGTATTTACACTGTGGGATACTTGACCGGAAAAGGTCATTTGGGGTTCATGCACTTGTGTAGTGGCTTTCTTTGAACCTGTTTGAACTTGCATTTGTGTCTTCATTGACATTTTCAACCCCTCCCTGACCCAGTCTGTAATACCTACATGTTTCAAGCAGACCACCATAGCCCCTGTGCCCAAGAACGCCATGACAACCTGCCTAAATGACTACCGCCCAGTAGCACTCACATCTGTAGCCATGAAACGCTTTGAAAGGCTGGTCGTGGCCTTCATCAACACCATCATCCCAGAGAAAAAATTTGCAGTTTTACAGCTAATTTCCTGCACATCTACACATTTTGCCATAGGATAGAGAAAATTGTTTCCGTTTTGAATATGATATCTGAGTGAGAGTGACTAACAAAATCCATGAGGGGCCCTCCGGTCGGCAATTTGACGCTAGACCAATTTACCAATATAAAAATGTCAACTGACATGGCTAATTGTGTGACGGTCAGTGACTGACATAACAAGAGAAAAACTGCTGATGCACAAATTGCATCTTGTGTACTAACTCTCAACAGTAAGGGGGGTGGGGGGGGATTGAGCCAGTTGCCAATCGCAGATCTACATCTTTGAAAGCCCATGCATGCTATTGTTTCAGAGAAGGAAGACATAATTATGACAGGGAGAGTCCCAGCTATTTCACATTTTAAATATTAAAAGCCTTTGTCTCCATCTCCGTGTTGAGTTGTCTGCTCCAGAGTATGTCAGACTATGCCCGGAGGGTAGCCTACATGCTAAATTGAATTAACATGATGGGTAGGTAAAAGACCAGGCTTACAGTGGAATGATATAATGTAACGACAGAAAAAGTCTCAAAAACAGTGTGAATGATTTCTGAAATGTTAGGCTAATGTTGATATCATCGGAAAATGCCCGTGCTAACGTATCACCAAGAATTCCTTGTCCAATGGACTGCTTCACGAGCCAATTGGAAACTTGTCCAGAAGCTCACCACAAGAGGCGGTCTCATCAGAGTGGTCCCCACAGTCGTCGTCCCTGTCACAGCGCCAGGACTCTGAGATGCATCTCCCGTTCTCACAGGAGAACTGGTCCGCTCGGCATGATCCCGCTGAAAACATTAATAGTAATAATAAAACAGCATTTTATTGCACTGAACTTCGTTCGAAAAGTTACGTTTCTCTATGAAGCAACATTTACATGAGTGCTTTTCATTACCAGTATGGTCTCAATAAGTACTTAAATAAAGTGCAGCGACTAGGCCTAGGCTATTTCAGTGAGTGAATATACATCATGATAGTATGTGACATTTTTAAGTAATGTCTAATATTTTGCATTTACTGTTCATGCTATGTGTTTTGGAACGTTTGATTCCACATAGACAGCCAACAGACCATGTGTGTTGGATATGTTTTCTTTAGCGCTAAAGCATCTGTATTTGGTTTCCCCGAGACTGGCCGTCCTAGAGAACTGGCTCGCTGTCTATTCCCAGTAATCCATCTATTCACAGAGATCAAAAAGTGAATGTAAAAACGTGAAACCAGCATATCGTTCATATGTAATCGCCATTTTCTTTCTTATGGAATCATCCTATCCGTGTCCAGGATCCGGCATTGTGTCAACATCTGGCAACTGAAACTCATTTATAAGAACGAAGTGAAACAAAAACATTTCTCATCTACATCCCCTAACAAATCCCCCTTATGTCCCCCAGAGGAGTTGTGCATATCCTGGTCAAGTCTTCTGGATGGAGAAGATGATGAATTATCCCAGTATATAGATACATTCATGATGTGCAGTAGCACAGAGGCCATTGGGAATCTATGACATACGCGTCCCCCCACCAACACGGGAAATCATGCAGTTGTCTTCTCCTCTCTGTGTATTCTCCAATGGCCTCTGGTCTGACAGAACCTCTCCCAAATGACTTGTTGGAGAAACTTGGAGATCACCCAAGTTTGTTCTACAACATGGAATCTGGCAGCCGCATTCTGGTCCATATGAGTTTGATGGGCCTCTAAGTAGAGCAGACAGCAGCATACCAGAGCAGGTGAAGTTGGACTCGTCCTCGTTGTTCCCACAGTCGTTGGTCCCGTCACAGAGCCACCTCTTGGGGATGCAGCGGTTGTTCAGACACTTGAACTGATCCGCAGGGCAACTACGATTATCTGTAATGGGCAAAATTGCTTTGATATTTAGTCTTTGATGTAAACTGTCATGCATTCATATTAATGTTCATTATTTGTTACTTTTATTTCTTATTTTTCTTTAGGTATTTTTCTTAAAACTGCATTGTTGGTTAAGGGCTTGTAAGTAAGCATTTCACTGTAAGGGCTACACCTGTTGTATTCAGCGCATGTGACAAATAAAAATGTATCTGATTTGATCATAGACATTGGATAGATAGCTAGAAAGCATGACACAAAAAGAAAGCCTAGCAATTTCAGTCCTGCATAGATGATGTATGTTGTTCATTTCAACTTAATCAATTTTAAAAAATGTCTCTGGGACATGTCCTATTCTCCATAAATGCAAAATTAGATATGTTTTCTAACATGCAGAATAAGACCCCTACAGCAGATGTACGGTTCCTCGTCACTTCCGTCCAAACAGTCATGGTCCCCATCACATTTCCAGGAGGCCTGGACACAACGCTGGTTCCTACACTGGAACTCTTCATTCCCACATCTCTGTGGCTCCCCATGGTCCCCTGAATCTCCCAATGTGGCTGCAAGCACACACACACACATCCACTTGCTGGCCCATCTTCACACTCTGCAGAACATATTCCTCAAAAGAGCCACAACTGAGGAAACATGTATTTTATGTTATATGCTGGCATTCAAAATCAATACTGGGATTTTGAGTTCTACATGACCATATCTTATCTGCTGTCATTATTCCTATTGATTGCCTTGGTCATTGATGTGGAGCGTCAGGCTGAACAGGCCTTGTATGTTTGAGATAAGAGTGTATTTGACAGGGCTTACAGGAGCAGGTGAGGTTATTCTTGTCCAGGTACTGGTTATCAGCGCAGGCACACACTCTGCTACCGGGAATGGCCAGACACAGGCTACCGCAGCCACCATTATTAACCCCACACGCATTGTCACCTAAAGATCAATTAGATAAACCAAAGTAGGCTAAATCTGATCATTTTTTTTGGCAGCTGTAGCCTTTATAATGCAACCTATTAGGAAGACAATAACATAACTCAAAACTGTAATACTAACAGATATATGATCCTAGTTGCAATGACGCTATTGTACCAAATAATCTATTCAAAAACTTTCCTAGATTAAAATGGCTATATGTCTATATTCCAGGCAGAGCGACTGTTTACATGACTCAGCCAAAGGCAGAATCATCCATACCCCGCTGCTACAAAAAGTCTGAGCGACAACATCAGATGACAACGGAACAATGTGTCTGACAGATCCTTTGACATGCCCCTTGAAGTCGATGAAACTGTATTTGGAGAGGGGGATATGAAGGGTGGTAAAAAGAAGGGGTGAAGGCTGAGGTAAAAGGCGGCATATGAAGACGTTGCAAAGGCTGAGGTGGGTGGCACCCAGCTGAGTTCAGCGTTCCCATTGGGGGTAGTGAGAGACAGTACAGACAGGTGCTTCAATGTGCCAACCAATGACTGTTATCATGACAAGCCCAGTGCAGCTGAGTCTGACAACTTGGCCTGGGGTTACTATAAGTAGCTCTTAAAGGATTAAAGTCGGTGTACATTTGAGGACTGCCTCAGCTTCAATTCTCATTGAATCAATCATTGGTCTCTCTCTTTGTTCATGACTCGTCCTCCGTGGCTATGGGAGGTTTGGTTGATAGAGAGGGGTAGCACCAGATAGACTAAAATATGCCTGACCCCCTACTGTTGGGAGCCTGAGTTGTGGCATATGCTAAAAGGGAAAAATTGAAAGAGAATCTTCTGATTTATTAACTGTCATGCATTTCAAACTCCCTGGCTGGAGCAAAGCCCAAGTTTAGTGCTTCAGCCATTTTCAGTGGTGTAATTTCTTCAAAGGTCATCTCAGTTCACCATCTCATCAGGTTTGATATACTGAAAAAACTGGTTTCAGAGGGTTGAGAGACACGGGGATGCTGTACAGTACATAATGATTACATCCCCTAGTCTCTTATATGTTTATATGACAAAAAGTGAGCCAGTCTTGTATTTAAATCGTTTTGGTGCTTGACAATGATAGTGTGATCGTGTATTTACCTTGCTGCCTTTGAGCATCGTACACAGATAGCCCAAAAAGAGGGGGTTTCTCGCTTCTCATCAGAGCAACCTGCCCTGACTGCAAGTCCAGTTGGAAAATAGAGGCGTTCATGTAATCTGTCCAGAAAACAGAATTCTGGTGCAGGGAAATTCCAAAAGGATGGTTTAATTCTTTGCCGTTATACACCACCTTTGGATAAAAGAAACAAAGAACACGTTAGACAATAATTCACAGTTAAAAGCGACTTTTTTTTGATGAAGTCATGTATTTGCAACCATACAAATATTGAAAATAAATGTACATATTCAAAATGTTACTATGCATATTTGTTGATTGTATAGTCTTAATCAGTAGAAAAGAACACTCACTCATTTACTAACCGTTCTGTGGGTACCATCGAGGGAGATTTTCTCTATGTGGTCATAATAAGCGTCGCACCAGTACATGTTACTGGAGCCATGGTCTAAAGTGAGTCCGTTAGGCCACAGGATGTCAGAAGTGACAAAGTCCTGCCGGTGGGATCCATCCATCCAGGCTTTCTCTATCTTGCCAACACTATCGTTCACCTCATCCTCCTCCCAGTCTGTCCAGTACATCCAGCTGAAAAACAGAAAAAATTCATTATCAATATGATGGTTTAGCATAGAGATAGATAATTTAGCCCAAATAATACTGAGTATACAAAACATTAAGAACACCTGCTCTTTCCATGACATGACATGGACATGACATGGACAGACTGAATAGGTGAATCCAGGAGAAAGCTATGATCCCTTATTTATGTCACTTGTTAAATCTGCTTCAATAAGTGTAGATGGAGGGGAGGAAACAGGTTAAATACGGATTTTAAAGCCTTGAGACAATTGAAACATGGATTGTGTATGTGTGCCATTTATTGGGTGAATGGGCAAGACAAAGGATTTAAGTGCCTTTGAACGGGGTGTGGTAGTAGGTGTCAGGCGTACCGGCTTGTGTCAAGAACTGCAATGCTGCTGGATTTTTCATGCTCAATAGTTTCCCGTGTGTATCAAGAATCGTCAACCACCCAAAGGACATCCAGCCAACTTGACACAACTGTGGGAAGCATTGGAGTCAACATGGGCCAGCATCCCTGTGGAACACTTACAACACCTTGTAGAGTCCATGCCCCGACGAATCGAGGCTGTTCTGAGGTCAGAAGGTGTTCCTAATGTTTGGTATACTCAGGGTATATATCTTTTTTAAGACATGACACCAAATGTGTGAATATCAAACCACTCTAAAGTCCCCGAAAAGCAGCAGACGCCAGTCTGCTCTGAAACTGTTAAGCCTCTCATTTCCAGAGAGCAACACACTACTTACAATTTTTGCCAGAGAAGCAATTCACAGCATTTCAGTCCCCATCTCACCTTTAAGCTCATTCTTATAATTAACTGACCGAGAACTGTGTCCAAACTCAGCTCCTTTCCTCAGATGGAGATTTAGGCCGTGATTCAATCCAATCGCACTTTGTCAACGTTTCAGCATTTGCCGAGACCGCATTCAGGGAAACGGTGCATATGTCGTCTCAAGTGAAAATGACCTTTAAATGTCAAGCGTGCTATAACACAGATCTATCACGGATTGAATCGAGAGTCGATTTACTCAAAACAGTACCAAAAATGTGGGTCCTAGCATCTTACGTACAAACCGATATCTATTGAAACGTCACTACATAAGGTGACCTTATCAGGGTGTCAACTGCAAAAAAGGCACACTCACCTGTGCAGAGGGTCCACCACGATCGTTCTGGGGTGAGACAGGTCTCCTTCTAACAGAGTTCTCCTTGTTTGTGCAGCCTTCTCCAATCTGGCAACGTTGATTGTTTTCCTGTAGCCGTCATTTGTCCAGTACAAGTTGTTCCCTATCCAGTCCACTGAGATCCCCTCCACGTTATCAAGGTCTAGGACAGGATGTGAGTAAAAAAAAAAAAATAATGCATAGAGTATGCTGTTGTTATCCTCTACTTGATCATCCCCGCAGGAGCGTCATCTATCACTGTCTCCAGATCCTCGTTAATGGAATCGAAACCCCAAAAGCATTGTTCTAGAATCTACTGTAGCAGATATATTAATCACACACAACACAATAGCCGTGCAAAATAATGCTGCTTACACAGAAAGCTTTTGGGTATTAGAGATTGACCTAATTCGGGGACACAACTTTAAGACCTTTTAAAGTATGAATAACCTATGATTAATTTGTGTACAGGTACGTGCTACAGTCGGGATGTAAAGAAGACGTAGGACTTCTATACTCACATAATCCCAGAACTAAAATCTTGCGTAATTGCGTCAGATGCTCGATTATGTGCTGGGGAAGTTGTATGAGAAAATATGCTAATGAGACTAGATAAGTTCTCTAGATAAACTCTCAACCAAAGCATGGGCCAAATTATATATCTTTTTTAATTTATTTAACTAGGCAAGTCAGATAAGACCAAATTCTTATTTACAATGACGGCCTATCCCGGCCAAACACGGATGATGCTGGGCCAATTGTGCGCCGCCATATGGGACTCCCAATCACAGACCGGATGTGATACAGCCTGGATTCGAACCAGGGACTGCAGTGACTGGAATATCTCATCTAAAGGTTACTTGAAGTTGTTACCTAACAAACAGAACGATCTGAATGCACTGACCATCTTTAAGGATCGTTTTTCGATTGGTCCCATCCAGTCTTTGTCGGCCAATCAGAAAGCTGGTTGTGTCGGCAAAGTATATGTGGCTGGTCTCTGCATGGAAGCCGATCGCCCGAGGGTTTACAAGATTGTCAATCTGTACCATGTGCTCAGCCTCCGACTTGCTATTCAGGTCCAGGCCTCGGATGACACCGGGTCTCCCTCGTCCGTAGAACAGGAATACCTCATTCATAGGCTCTGCAGAGGGAGTTTATAATGCATTATGAAGAGGGTGCTTATAGGAAGTGTTATGAAGTTTACATAAACAAACCACTAGCTACTAATCTTCTTAACCCTGATCACTGCCAGCGTATAATTAATGTACATTATTATATTTTCTTCCAACCAACACAGTAAATTAAACTATTTGAAAAAATGTATCCTAAGACAAGACTAATAAGCTAATTACAATGACCGAAATGAAAGCAAGAATTAGTTCTGCTGATTAAACCAAATCAATCAATCCCTTTCTCCAAAATGAGTCTTTGCCAAAGCAACGCTTGAGACAAAGTTAACGGTAAGCATTGAAGCTGCTGTCATTAGTAACAGGCAGAGAATGAGATGTTGTTTGGGTTGACTAAATGTGATGTTCAGGAGACCTGACAGAGGAACGCACTGGAGCAAAGTTGCAGGCGCTTTGTTCGCGTGGGCGCTGTCACTAATTATAGAAGTTACTTTGCCCCTGACTGACACTATGACCGTCAACATATGACATAATATGTCCTAATATGAACGTACTCTTGCAGGATTTTCTGTCACTTCCCAGTACAAAGCCTGTTCCACAGCGACAGGATCGGGATTTGTAACTTCCACTGAGCAGACACATGTGAGAGCATCCTCCTTTTCTTCCAGACGGATCGGGATCGCACGCATGAGTCCTGACTGCAGAGGGAGATAGGAGACGAGGGTAGATACCAGACACACGACACACGCACACACACACACACACAAACACACAGCTATCTTCTAAACATGCAAGAAACACTATATTTGCTTTTTACCTGTTGGTTGGGCGAGTTTTTGGTAAACACGTATTCCCACGGAATTCTCCACGGTGGTTACAGTTTGAACGTCTGCAACGTTAAACCGATTTATCTGTAAAATGTCCACTTTTGTTCCTTTAGAGGGCTCGGTGCGAGTTGCAAACAAATAATCTTCAAAGAGTGATAATCCGTGGAGGTGCAGCAACTGGAAGACAAAGAGAGCAGTATGACAAGAGGAAGGAGGAACACAGTGCTATAGAGCAACGCTAGGCTATATTTATATGTTTCATTCATCTCAACTTAATCCCCAGGTAAACACCTTTGCACCCAGCTAGCACATAACGTTCTGAGAATCGTATGTTTCTTAGAGCTTGGTGAGAGCGTGGTTGTCCTATGGTTGATTTACATATAATATTCCATCCACAGGAGGTTGGTGGCATCTTAATTGGGGAGGACAGGCTTGTGGTAATGGCTGGAGCGGAATAGGTGGAATTCCATTCACTCCATTCCTGACATTATTATGAGCTGTCCTCCCCTCAGCAGCCTCCACTGATTCCAACAACATTCTTGGAATGGTGCAGGATACCCAGCTAGCACATAACATTCTGAGAACCATATGTTTCTTAGGTGGGAATTTCTGTACATCAGCATAACGTTTCCTCATGGTTCTATTTAAAGTAATGTTCTCAAATTGTTCAGAGAATGTGAAGAAACAATTATTTTCTGTGGGAATTTCAGTACTTCAGCATAATGTTTTCTACAGGTTTCCTCGTGGTTCTATTTAAAGTCATGTTCTCAGAACATTAAGAAAACTTTCCATGAAAACCCCAAGAAGACATTAGTAATGTTCAAAGAACGTCTGAGCATGTTATTCAACATATACAGTGGGGAGAACAAGTATTCGATACACTGCCGATTTTGCAGGTTTTCCTACTTACAAAGCATGTAGAGGTCTGTAATTTTTTATCATAGGTACACTTCAACTCTGAGAGACGGAATCTAAAACAAAAATCCAGAAAATCACATTGTATTATTTTTAAGTAAATAATTTGCATTTTATTGCTCAAGTATTTGATCACCTACCAACCAGTAAAAATTCCAGCTCTCACAGACCTGTTAGTTTTTCTTTAAGAAGCCCTCCTGTTCTCCACTCATTACCTGTATTAACTGCACCTGTTTGAACTCGTTACCTGTATAAAAGACACCTGTCCACACACTCAATCAAACAGACTCCAACCTCTCCACAATGGCCAAGACCAGAGAGCTGTGTAAGGACATCAGGGATAAAATTGTAGACCTGCACAAGGCTGGGATGGGCTACAGGACAATAGGCAAGCAGCTTGGTGAGAAGGCAACAACTGTTGGCGCAATTATTAGAAAATGGAAGAAGTTCAAGATGACGGTCAATCACCCTCGGTCTGGGGCTCCATGCAAGATCTCACCTCGTGGGGCATCAATGATCATGAGGAAGGTGAGGGATCAGCCCAGAACTACACGGCAGGACCTGGTCAATGACCTGAAGAGAGCTGGGATCACAGTCTCAAAGAAAACCATTAGTAACACACTACGCCGTCATGGATTAAAATCCTGCAGCGCACACAAGGTCCCCCTGCTCAAGCCAGCGCATGTCCAGGCCCGTTTGAAGTTTGCCAATGACCATCTGGATGATCCAGAGGAGGAATGGGAGAAGGTCATGTGGTCTGATGAGACAAAAATAGAGCTTTTTGGTCTAAACTCCACTCACCATGTTTGGAGGAAGAAGAAGGATGAGTACAACCCCAAGAACACCATCCCGGGGCCTCCCGGGTGGCGCAGTGGTCTAGGGCACTGCATCGCAGTGCTAACTGCGCCACCAGAGTCTCTGGGTTCGCGCCCAGGCTCTGTCGCAGCCGGCCGCGACCGGGAGGTCCGTGGGGCGACGCACAATTGGCATAGCGTCGTCCGGGTTAGGGAGGGTTTGGCCGGTAGGGATATCCTTGTCTCATCGCGCTCCAGCGACTCCTGTGGCGGGCCGGGCGCAGTGCGCGCTAACCAAGGGGGCCAGGTACACGGTGTTTCCTCCGACACATTGGTGCGGCTGGCTTCCGGGTTGGAGGCGCGCTGTGTTAAGAAGCAGTGCGGCTTGGTTGGGTTGTGCTTCGGAGGACGCATGGCTTTCGACCTTCGTCTCTCCCGAGCCCGTACGGGAGTTGTAGCGATGAGACAAGATAGTAATTACTAGCGATTGGATACCACGAAAATTGGGGAGAAAATGGGATATCCCAACCGTGAAGCATGGAGGTGGAAACATCATTCTTTGGGGATGCTTTTCTGCAAAGGGGACAGGACGACTGCACCGTATTGAGGGGAGGATGGATGGGGCCATGTATCGCAAGATCTTGGCCAACAACCTCCTTCCCTCAGTAAGAGCATTGAAGATGGGTCGTGGCTGGATCTTCCAGCATGACAACGACCCGAAACACACATAGAAAATCTTTGGAGGGAGCTGAAAGTCCGTATTGCCCAGCGACAGCCCCGAAACCTGAAGGATCTGGAGAAGGTCTGTATGGAGGAGTGGGCCAAAATCCCTGCTGCAGTGTGTACAAACCTGGTCAAGAACTACAGGAAACGTATGATCTCTGTAATTGCAAACAAAGGTTTCTGTACCAAATATTAAGTTCTGCTTTTCTGATGTATCAAATACTTATGTCATGCAATAAAATGCAAATTAATTACTTAAAAATCATACAATGTGATTTTTGGGATTTTGTTTTAGATTCCGTCTCTCACAGTTGAAGTGTACCTATGATAACAATTACAGACCCCTACGTGCTTTGTAAGTAGGAAAACCTGCAAAATCGGCATTGTATCAAATACTTGTTCTCCCCACTGTACATTCTGTTCTCAGCGTCAACAAAACTCTCTGTCCTCTATCTTGTTAAGTGTGTTCAGCTGTGTAATTGGCCACACCTGATCTTAATGAGTGCTTGTTTCCTTTGAAATGGGGTCTGTTTGAATAGAATAAAATGAACAG